>NW_027635900.1:34184-87537 GCF_903797595.1 Erithacus rubecula
GTGCCAGCACAAGCCCCCAGCCAGGGATCCCCTCTGGCTCTGGGCAGTGACTCCAGCCCTGGGCAAGGGGCCCAGGGCAGGTTTCCATGGCTAGCAGCCATCACAATGGCTCCAGGCCTTGACTGCCTGGCACCAAACTGAGGAAGGGTCTCTGTGGCTGCTGCCATGGCTCCTGAGCGCATCCAGGAGCGTCAGTGCCATTGTCCCTGGAACAGCCCCGGCACCGCTTTGTCCTGAGGGTGCCGGGGCAGCTGAGAACACAACAGCTCTGCATGCAAGTGGCCCTGGAGCCTGACTGCAGAAACGGGGCCTTGGGGTGCTGTCCAAGGAAATTTGCTTGATGAGCATTGCTGTGGCAGCCAAACCCAGCAGTGGGGCCAGTGCAGTGTCTGTGGCCACAGTCCCTTGCAATGGCCCGGGGCAGGTTGGGATGATGATCCACCCTCCCAGCTGGCCCAGGGCAGCTCTGCAGGGCTCTTGGTGGAGTCTTGGGCTTGGCACACACTTGAGGAGGGTGTCTGTTTACAATGGGGAAACTTTGTCTTGTAGCAACCTAAACTATTTTATACTCTTTGCTGTGTACAGCCAATTCTCCAAGCACAGCAGGTCTCAGGTGAGTGAGGAGAGACAGGATGGGGCTGGGGAATGTGCAGCAAGGTTGTCCACATTGGATCACACCTCAAGGCACAGCTTCTCTGAGCAGGCCAGGCCTCCTGAGGAGAGACCATGGATCAATATCAATCACAGAATGCTGCAATCACCTCTGCTCTAAAGAGAAATTGAATAAAATACATCTTTTACATGAGAATGTATATTCATTAGAAGCACTTTGAAGTACTGAGGGACACAGAGAAGCTTCTGTGTTACTGTCACAATCCGCCCAACCCAAGCGGGAGTCGTGACTGGTTCTTTTATGGATCTCAGAGCACAAAAGACACAGCAGGGGACAAAACCAGTTTACTTTTGCAGAAATGCACTTTATTTAGTGCCAACCAAAATGTGATAGTGGGACAGAAAGAGAGAAAGAGAGAGAGAGAGAAAGGGGGTCGGGATTATAGCTACCAAGACGGGCAGACGAATCCTTGTGGAGCAGCCAATAGATGTCTGTTGCCATCTGGGGAGATCTCAGGGGTCTCCTCTGAGAAAGTCACTTTTATAGTCCTTTCCCAAAGCGAGTGGCTTCTGGCCAAAAGGTGGGAAGATTTATGGACTATTGTATGTGGAGCTCGTTACCCTGAGGAACAGGTGGAAACAGGACGCTTCAAGGCACACCAAACTATCTTTGTTGTTATGAACACACGCAGGGGCAGCCTATACTGACCAGTCCATTGTTCTTCCATCTGTGGGAGCTTTGTTGAGTCAGCGCCCCGTGACTAGTTGTCATGAGAAACCAGTCCTGCTGGGCATCACCTGCGGAACAGTCACTTGGCGTTCCTCCCATCCCTGGCCAGCGCAGGCCTCAGGCGAGGGTCGTTGGGCAGAAACAGACGAGAGGCTCAGATGGACTCTCACAACAGGGAATATGGAAATAGCAACTGGAGAGAGAATATGGGAGGGAGATACAGAGGATGGGACAGGGAACAGAAATAGCCGATGGAGAGATCTTGTGTCAGAGGGGCTCCCAGTGCCCGTCCCTCGAGAGGCCTGGGTTGAGGAGCAGCAAGCGGAGCCGTGCAGCCCAGGGCCGCTCCGTGCCTCGTCTGCCTCCCTGCAGGGCCAAGCCCCCGTGGGACACGCGGCTTCTCCTGCCCAGGCCCTCCATGGGCAGCCGTGTGCCCCCAGGAAACGTCCCTCCCGCTCCAGGCGGGCGCTGCGGGGGCTGTTCCGCTGTCCCTGCCTGAGGCCACGGCCCGAGCACTGAGGGAGATGAGGAGCAGCTCTGTGCAGCAGGAGGCTCAGCCCTGGTGGCCCTGTGGCTCTGCCCTCCTGTGCAGGCACACCAAGCAGCTCCCATGGAGTCTCTGGCTGTGCTTTCCCTGCCCGGCTTGGCACCCCCAGGCTGGGGCTGGAACGGGACAGCCCCGCTCCCACTAATCCCGCTCCTCTGGTGTGGCAGCGCAGGGAGATGGAAGAGAAAAGGAAGATGGAGATGATGAAGAATATGAAGACAGCAATGACGACAAGACAGATGACAACCAAGACAATGAAGAAGAAGACAAAAGTGAAGAAGATGATGACAACAAAGCAGATTACGATGAAGATGATGAAGATGAACACTAAGATTATGGATAAGACCAAAAATAATTTCAAAATACATATAAGAAGAATGGTTGTATGGATTTAAAATGAGAAGAATAGTCATAAGAATTTAAGATTTCATAGATGATTAGGAATCAGAATAGGAATAAGAATAGGAATAAGAATTAAGGAACACATAGAAGAAGTAGAGAAGAATAGATACAATAGCATATAACAAGTAGTTAGAATAGCTAAGAAGAGCAGGTAGAAACAAAGAGAATTATAAAAAGAACCATGATTTAAAAATACAGAAATGAAAATAAAATTGGATGAACAAAAAAAGTCTAGCAAATTTGTTTTTATTACATATTGTGTATTAATATTAAAGTATATGTTACAAATACATGAATATACAATATATTGTAATATTGATACTTAATAATTTCCCGGTCACATGAATTCTCTAGGCACTCTGTGCCAGGGTCTGCCCACCCTCCCAGGGAAAATTCCTTCCGAAATGCTCTCAGGGCTGATTCCCTGGAGCCAGGCCGGGTGTGTTCTCAGCAGCCCTGCCTGCCCTGAGCACCCTGTGCAGGCCGGGAGGGGTTTCCCCGGTGCAGCCCCAGCTGAGGCAGCAGCAGCTCTGTGCTGTTCCTGACACATCCCTGTGGCAGCAGCTGCACGGGGCTGTGCAGCCAAAGAGCCAGAGCAGCGCACACAGCACTGCAGCAGCAGCGCAGCTCTGGGGCTGGGCTGATCCTGCTGCCTGAAGAACATGGAAAATATACATATAGAATAATATTAGATACTTTAAAGTACATATTAGAAGACAAGAAGAAAAAAACTAGAAAGAGCAAGGTGAGTAAGAGTAAGAATAATAATTGAATAATTCACAAATGATAACATTTTATGAATAATGTAGGAACAGCCCCAGGGTCTGTACCCTGGCACAGGGACAGCACCCAAGAAGCTGCTGGAGCTGTGCCAGGAGGGATTTAGGTTGGATTTTTGGGCAAGGTTCTCCCCACAGAGGGTGCAGGGCACTGCCCAGGATCCCCAGGGATGGGCACGGCCCCGAGGCTGCCAGAGCTGCAGGAGCGTTTGGAGCCTGGGCAGCGCCCTGCTGGCAGCAGGGACCCAGCCCCGGCCCCGGGCTCTGTCCCCGCAGCGCCGCAGAGCCCAGGGGACACCTGCGAGAGCGGCTGTGGTGCTCGGCCATTGCTCTGCCGCCACCGCCACCGGGACCCCCAAAAACACCTCCCGGGACCCCCCAATGTCCCCCCGAGGGGCATCTGCGACTCAGCTCTGGAGCACTGCAAGCTCCAAACATCAAGCCGCCCGCACAGGCAGAAAGAATTAAATAGGGAGCCCCAAATATATTTCGTGCAATCTCCAAATATCCCTTCAAAAAACCCACCCAGGATATTTGGGGCGATGGTCTGGGGGCGAAGGAGCTGCGGATACAGAGAGCAGGGAACGCACGTGGTGCCTCCTCTCGATCCTCCTTATCCTTCCTCCTCCTCTGTCTCTCATCTTCCTCCTCCTCCTCCCCTTCCTCCGACCCTCTGGCCACGTGGCCGGGCCGGGACATGAAGGGAAAATGCCCGGTGACCCCAAACCCGGCTGGGAGGATCGGACCTTTGTAGGGGAAAATGGGAAAGAGGTGGGAGAGGGGGGACAGCCGGAAGTTGGACCCACTGAGGGCCCCCAGTTAACCCCAGGACCCCCAAGCCCCGTCCCAGCCCCCCCAGTTCCCTCCGCACCCCCGGCTGAGTGGGGGGCTCAGCCCAGGACCCGTCGTCGTTCGGGGCTCCCCCGAGTGCAGCGAACGGGAGAGTTCCCGGCTCGGAGAGGCCCCAGCACAGGAGGGGATCCTGTCCCTCTTTGAGGGCGATTAAGGCTCTTCAGGTCCATTTAAAGAGGAATTTTTCTCTTTTTAAGTTTTTTTTTTGGGGGGGGGGGGAACCCACCACTACAAGGGTGCTTTTTCCTCTCCATTTTAGGGTATTTGTGGGGCCACAGCCCCAAAGGCTCCTTTTAAGGGGGGATCATGACGGCTTAAAGTGACATTTGCAGGGGAGCCTCCGCTACAACCCCCTGTAGGGGATGTTTTGCTCCCAGGGTGGATTTTAGGGATTGTCTCTACCATCGCCGCTTTAAAGAGCCGTCAATTGGAGGCCCCACTGAAACTCCACTTAAAAGTGCAACACCATTCCCGTTGATTCCGGCAGCGAAGTCCTGGGGGATTTGAGTTCCCGGGAGGTTTTGGGGGTACCTGGGCGATGCCGGTGACAGAGCTGGGACCCCGTGCTGGGTATGAACCTTCTCACTGCCCTTGGGCAGCGCCAGCATGTACAGGGATATCCTGGGGGGACCGGGGGTTCTCTGCAAATCCCAGGGGACCCCCCTGAACTCCCCTCAGAGCTGGATCTGCTGCCAGCATCCCACCCAAAACCCTGAGAACTGTGATGAGTGACAGCCTAGGAGTGTTTCTCACTGTCTGCCACACTGCACAGAACACCCCAGGCAGAGCACTCCAAGAGGGAACTTCCATGGGATTCTTCCCCTTCTGGTTTCATCCCTGCCATATTTCCAGAGACATTCCTGGCAGGTGTGCCCCAGGTCATCTGTGAATTCCTCAGCCTCGATCTCCTCAGTTTCCCAGCACCTCTTGGTGACCTGGGCAGCGCCGGCGGCCACCACGAATGTCCCGGATCGCAGCTGGAAGGAGAGGAATTCCCGGCCGTCCTTGGCGAGCCCATGGGATCCGCGGACGCTGCCGTGGGACAGGAGGGCACAGGCGGAAACCTCCTGCAGCAGGGGTTCCCTGGATGCAGCAAAGGGAGCTCCAAGGGTCCCCGGTGTCCCCACCTGCAGCACAGGGCGGGGAAAGCCAGGATGGCTGAGAATAGGGGTCAAGGGTGTCCCCGGTGTTGAGGGAAGGATGGGCTGGGTGCTGGGAAAGGCAGGAATAGGGGTGCAGGGGGTCTCTGGGTCAAGGAGAAGGGGACTCTGCGGGCCAGGAGAGGCGGGATGGCCGGGAAAGGGGTGCCGGGGTTACTGGTGCCGGATAAGGGGGTGCAGGGTGGAGCGCATGGCCGGGAATGGGGGTTCGGGGGGATCAAGGCGCCCGGGAATGGGGGTGTGGGGGCCTCTCCGTGCTCCGGAATGGTCGATCAAAGAGTGCCGGGGCCGGGGGTCCCCCTCAGCTCTGGCCGCCCCCCGGGGCCCCCATGAGCGCCCCAGCCTCAGCGCTGGAGCCATGGCGCTGCTCGGCTGCGGCCCCGCCCCTGAGCAGCCTCCGGCCCCGCCATTGGCCCCGCTCTTTCCTGCCAGCCAATGTCAGCCGAGTGTGCAGAGGCGTCATCGGTAGCCGGGCAGATCCCGGCATTGCCACCGCCTGCGGAAGGGAAAAGCCACAGCATCAGAGGGCAAAAGCGGGGGGAGGGCACGGGGCATTCCCGGGAATTCCCCTGGATTCCCTGGGACCCTCCTCGGCCGCGCCCTGCGGGACGCCCGGGCCGGGCTGTGCTCAGCTCCCGGGGCCTGCGCTCCAGCTCTGCCTGCAACCCGCCGCCTCCGGCCCAAAGCGGGGCAAGCACCGCCAGCCGCGGATCCATTTTTTCCTGCGGCTGCGGCTCCGAGTCCCGGCGGAGCAGGACTGGGCGCTGCGACTGCGAGCCCTGATTGCCAATCTCCTTCTCTCGCTTTCTCCTGTTCTCTCCCTTTGCTGTGGGTGATCATCAATCCCAGAGCGGCCGGAGAGCCCCGTAACCCGAACCGAAGCCTTTAACTACGGAGCTCTTTATTACTACAAGCAGCAGGGAACCTAAAGGAATGTTCCATGGCGGTACTGCTGCCTAGCCACGCCAGAAACGAGGCACCACACACACCCCCTGTGAACTCTCACAGAAACGAGGGCGTGTGCTTCCAAGCTCGTGGGACTGCCCATGGACTTGCTGTATCTAGTGCTGTTTAGGGCTGTTTGTATGTAAATTCGCTTTTTAAGAGATGGTGACTTTACAACTGGAGGAGGAAGGCAATCTTTAGCAGGTGGAGTCATAGCTGAGTGTATGGTGTCTGGAGGGTTCCCGAATCTTGTATTGGCTCGCTGTTCCAGGGGCTTTTTCTCTTCAAGGGAACTCCCCTGAAGAGTGGTGTTTCAGGAGTCTTGAGATTTTACATGTTGGGCGCGTTCTTTCAGTTGATGGACAGGAGGGGAGCAGCAGCAGCCAGGCCAGAAATGAGGTAGGGGAGAGGAAAGAAGTGGGAAGTAACAGGGAACAAACTGGAACCGGGAATACAACGAACTGGATTTAATGAAGGGAATACAACAACCGGATTAAAGAATGAACAGGGGTCATACAGAACAGTGTATCACATGATAAGGTAAGTGACAATTCCAACTCTCTAACAATCCTTATTTACAACCTTCAGGGGAGATCCTTTATCACAGTGCTGTAGCTCAATATTAAATCTGGTTTTTTCTAATCCTGTGCTGGGGATTTTTCAAATGCTCTCAGCCCCTGGCTCATAACAGGGTGAAGGAGCCCTGGCCCAGGCTCTGGCCCTGGGACACGGGGACGCTGCCGGGGGGTCCCTGTCCCCCTGTGCCACCCCCAGGGCCCGGCCCCTGTCCCCGTGTCAGGCTCTGGGGTCGATCTCATGGAACATCCTCTGGGGGAGGCTGCAGCATGGGGGGCGGGGGGACCTGGGGGGACAGGGGACCCCCCTGTGCACGAGCAGCGTTGGACTGTGAGGGGGGAACGGGACAGAGTGACCTCCCCAGTGACCTCACACAGCCCAGGGATGTCACACAGCACCCTATGATGTCACACAGCACCCTATGATGTCACACAGCTTTGTGATGTCACACAGCACCCTATGATGCCACACAGCCCCTGTGATGTCACACAGCACCCTATGATGTCACACAGCACACTATGATGTCACACAGCCCCTGTGATGTCACATGGCACCCTATGATGTCACACAGCACCCTATGATGTCACACAGACCCTGTGATGTCACACAGCCCTGTGATGTCACACAGCCCCCTGTGATGTCACACAGCACCCTATGATGTCACACAGACCCTGTGATGTCACACTGTCCTGTGATGTCACACAACCCATGTGATGTCACACAGGCATTGTGATGTCACACAACACCCTATGATGTCACTCAGCCCCTCTGATGTCACACAGCACCCTATGATGTCACACTGTCCTGTGATGTCACACAACCCATGTGATGTCTCACAGCCCCCAGTGATGTCACACAGCCACATGCGCTGTCACACAGCCCCTGTGATATCATACTGTCCCTGTGATGTCATACAGCCCCCTGTGATGTCACACTGCCCTGTGATTGTCATATAACCCTTGTGATGTCACTCAGCCTCTGTGATCTGTAAAGTCACAGTCATTGCTGTGATGTCACACAATCTGCCCTGGGATGTCACACGGCCATTCTGTGATGTCACATCCTGCTCCAGGATGTCACAGACCCTCTCTGATGTCACATAGCCACCCTGTGATGGCAGAACACGCTCTCTGATGCCGCAGCCTTCTCTGGGACATCACACAGCTGCTCTGTAATGTCACAGTCTGCTGTCTGATATCACAGAGCCACCCTCTATGATGGCACAGTCTCCTCTGTGACCTCACTGCCCTCTCTATGGTGTCACACAACCATCCAGTGCTGTCACAGCCCACTCAGCAATATCACAGCCTGTTTCGTGATGTCCTTTTTGCTTTGCAACAATTATTTTCTATTGATATGAAAAAATAATTTTGCTAATATAGTTACAATTTAGTTAGCATGAATCACATTTATCACAGTCCCTTAATAGAGATATACCCTTCCCTGCAGTGATTTTGGCTTTGGGATTCAGGTTGTGTGGGGGGAATGCCTGTTTGTGGGGGATGGTATTCCCTGTAAGTCTTGGTGTTCAGTCCCCTGCCACTGCTGGTCATTGTATATTTTAGAGTAATGCTGCCGAATTGTGACAAAAGTTATAATTGCAGTAAACTGGTAATCTTGTTCTGTGTTGTTACTCTGACTGTGTTGTTGGCTGCTTTGTTTTAGTTTGCTCAGAAGTGGCTGTTGAAGATTGACCCCAAGCTGAAAGAGCCCAGCTGTGTAGGCAGGCTCTTTCCATGTGGCTTCAGCGTGAACCAGGAGAGTTTTGAATACAGAGGGGAACTGGACCTCTGTAGGGTGAAAGGACAATGTGAGCTTGGCAGGAGAAATTAAAGGAACTTCCTACCTGCAGTGCTGTACCTTTGACCCTTGGGAATTTAAGATACAAGGGGCTCATATTTGTGGACTGTCAGAGTTACAGTGTGGTGGTTTGAGCATATTTTGAATTGATGAATAGAAAGGATCCCCCTCCCTCAGTGGTTTGGGCAGGATCCTTGGGAATTTCTGAATCCAGTGAACTATTGTATAGAAAGAGGAAATGCTCAATTTTATCTGGATGGTATATATAGAACTTCAACAGGGAGGTTGGTAGCTTTGGATCGGGAACAGGCTGTGTAAGAGGATATGGACATTCAAGAGAGAAGTAGAATAGCTTGTTTTTGCGGGTGTTATGGGGCATTTTGGGGCTTCTAGAGGTTGGCACCCCACGTGGTTACTGTTACAGCGAAGGACTTGTGAAAAACGTTGGTATTGCTTCTCTAAGAGATGACAAGCTCTATGCCCTCAGTGTAAATGGAGGCATCCTATCCAAGCTGATTTTGAACCTGAGATCCTAAAGTTTGTGGCAAATCACATTCAATCCCTGCAACCTGGGCGTGTGTGTGGGAGGAAGATTGGGAAAGAACTGTGAGAGATTGCAAAGAGAGATTTGGGTGGAAATGGGACAGGACAAGAAGGAGGAGGTAATGGGAACTGAACAAAGTAGGGGATCCCTAAAGGCAGTCCACTAGGCTGTATTATTGCACATTGGAAAGATGTTGCTGGGCAAGGGGATTCAGAAAACAGAGAGACCTTATTAGATTCTGCAAGGACTCGTGCCCCTTTATATAAATTGGACAATTGAGCAAAGTGGACACCTAGTGGAACTTTGGATTGTAACACACTATTACAGCTCGTGCTACTTCTTAGGAGAGAAGTGGGAGAGGTATCATATGCCGATACGCTTTTCTCCATTTGAGATGACCCTGAATGGCAGAGGGACTGTGGGATCAAGGCTCCATCTGACCCTCTGGTATTGACCCTAGGAGAAGGAGAATAAGAGAGGAAAGCTTAAGTGGTGTTGTTCAGTGTGCAGTATAGGGCAGAGATGTACAAAATCAGATAAGGTTTACCAGATTGTGACTCAGGAGCGAGATATGGAGGACAATTTTCTCAAGTCTCCCCACATAAGACAGGAAAGGGATGAGGATGAGGATGCAGGCTCAGGGGATGCAGACTCTCCTCTGACCACACACCCGACTTGACAACAAAGATATTTCAGGCACCTGTATGAAAGGCAGTGGGACCAGAGGGAGAAATGGTATTGGTTAAAATTCCTTTCTCCACAATCAATGTGGAGGCATGGGAAAAGGTTGCTAAAAATTATGCAGCGATCCAGTTAACAATGGTAAATATCTGTGATATATAACAAAACAACAAAATCCAGATTGGCACGATATGCAATTATTAGTGGATGCAGTGACCAAGACCAAAAAATAATTAATTATAAAAACAGCAGTGTATCTGGCAGAAGATTATTACAAAACCCGGCAATTGGATGTGAAAGATTATTTCCCATTCCAAAATCCACGGTGGGACCCAAACAGATCAGCTGAATCGAGAGAGTTGGAAAGTTATCAGGAGTGGTTTGCAAAGGGGATGGAAAGGGCCATTCCCAAAACTATGAATTGGTCAGCTTTATATTGAATCAAGCTGGGGCCCTCTGAGTCACCATCCAAATTCCTCGATGAATTAAGGGATGCAATGGGCTGCCACACATCACTGGACTCTGGGTTTGATGTAGGGATACAGCAGCTTGTCAATTTATTCCTGGGTCAATCTATGGATGACATAAGATGTAAATTTCAAAGCTTCGGGGGGAGGATGGGAGGAACTTAGAGAGACTGCTGGACAAGGTGTGGAGGGTCTTTAGTAACTGGGAAGAAGGATATAAACAAGGAAAGAGGAAGTTCCTAGTGTCATAAGTGAGAGGGAGAGAGGAAGATGCAGACAGGGATCACCTAGACAAGGTCTGTCCCAGTTGGGCAGAGACCAGCGTGTGATCTGTAAGAAATATGATCACTGGAAAAATTACTGTCTAGATTGAAGACAGAGTGACCCTCAGGAAAAGGGAGACCAGGAAAAGGGAAAAGTGATTGCACATGTGAAAGAAGACTGAGGAGAGCCAGGAGATCTCACTGAAGGAGATCCACTGGTTGTAAGTTAAAGCTGGGGAGAAAGGGAAAAAAGGTGGAATTTCTAGTTGACATGGGGGCAACATATTCAGTTCTGAATAAAACTATGGCACCTGTGGAGAAGGATTATATTACAGTAATAGGAGGGACTGGCCAACTTTAAAAAGCATATTTTTGCAAACCATTAAGGTATAGGCTTGGAAAGCAATGGGATATTCATAAATTTCTCTATCTGCCCAGTTTCCTGAGACAACTTTTGGGGAGACACTTGTTAGAACAATTACAAGTAACCATTAAATTTTAAAATGTGGAGGTTATTCTGGAGGTAAATGATGAACAGTATATAGAGGGATTAATTTTAATGTTAACAGCTGCTCATATGGAGGGAGAATTTAGTGAAGAAATAATAAATCAAGAGTTTATGGGAGTGTGGACCTCCAATGTACCATGGAGGGTGAAAAATGCACCTCCTGTAGTAATTAAACTGAAGGAAGGAAAACAACCAGTTAGAATTAAACAGTACCCCTTGGAAAAGGAAGACGGGGAAGGAATTAGTCCAATAGTTGAAAACTTCTTGCAATTAGGGTTGTTAGAAGAGTGCCCATCTGAGTTCAACACTTCCATTTTACCAGTCCAAAAACCAGATGAGTCATAGGGGATAGTACAGAATCTAAGGCCTGTTAACAAAATAACTGTGATCTCTATCCCATGGTAGCAAACCCATACACTTTGCTAATGTGCCTAACACCAGAGCTTACTTGGTTTACCATTTTAGACTTGAAAAATACCTTCTTTTGCCTCCCTCTCAATGAGGAGAGCCAGAAAAAAATTGCATTTGAATGGGAAAACTCAAAAAGTGGGCACAGATCCCAGCTCACATGGATGGTGTTGCCTCTGGGATTTAAAAACTCTCCTACTCCGTTTGGGGAACAACTTGCCAAAGATCTGGAATCCTGGGAGGCTTCCCCAGAAGGAGGAGTGTTACTGAAGTAATGGATGATATCTTCATAGCCACCCAGATGAAAGAGGCATGTGTAGCCTGGATGGTAAGCCTCCTAAACTTTCTAGGACTTCAGGGATACAGGACACCAAAGAAAAAGGCCCAGGTAGTGAACCAAAAGATAATTTATTTGGGTTATGAAATTCGTGTGGGACAACAGACTCTAGGTCAAGATCACAAGGAAGTAATATGTCAAACCCCAAAACCTCAGACAGCAAAGGAACTGTGGATATTCTTAGGAATGACAGGGTGGTGTAGGCTGTGGATACACAGCTATGGGTTGCTTGTAAAACTCCTGTATGCGCTCATTGCAAATGGGAACAGAGACCTCCAGTGGACAAAAGAGGCCACGTGGGCCTTTCACCAGCTAAAGAATGCTGTAATGTCAACTGCAGCTCTCAGACTCCCAGGGGTAAGCAAACCATCCTTTCTGTTTTCCCTTGAGAAACAGTGAATTGCCCTGGAGATACTGGCCCAGGACCTGAGTCCATACCAGAGAGCAGCTGCTTAATTATCCAAGCAACTGGATGCAATAGCCAAGGGATGGCTGGCATGCCTCAGAGCCCTTGCAGCAGGGATGCTGAATATTCAAGATGCACACAAATCCACCTTGGGACAGAAAATGACTGTACT
This sequence comes from Erithacus rubecula, assembly GCF_903797595.1. NCBI lineage: Eukaryota > Metazoa > Chordata > Aves > Passeriformes > Muscicapidae > Erithacus > Erithacus rubecula. The sequence goes on from NW_027635900.1 coordinate 46,374, forward strand.
GGTGTCTCACACACTGTCTGCAGTCCTGAAAGTAAAGGGAGGGCACTGGCTCTCCCCACAAAGGTTCCTGCAATACCAAGCCATCATGGTGGAACAAGACAATGTAGAGGTAGTTGTAACTAACATTATCAACTGAGCTTCTTTCCTTAGTGGAAATCAAGAGGAGCTGGGACACCACAACTGCCTGGAGACTATTGAAGCCTTCGACTCCAGCCTACCTGATGTGAAGGACACCCCTTTGGATGGCACAGAATCTGGTTCACTGATGGAAGCAGCGATGTCATCAGTGGAAAGTGACATGCTGGGTATGCAGTTAGCACCTGCAAAGAGGTAATAGAGTCTGGAGCCTTGTCAATAGATACCTCTGAACAAAAAGCTGAGATAATTGCTCTAACCCACGTCTAAGAAATCACAAAGGAAAGAAAATAAATATTTATACAGATTTGAGGTATGCATTTGAGCTGTACATGCGTATGGAGCCATCTGGATAGAAAGCAGACTGTTAAACTCACAAGGGAAAAAAGTCAAACATGCAGGAAATATTGCAGCTGCTGGAAGCAGTTCAGCTACCTGAGCAGGTACCAGTTATGCACATTAAGGCACATCAGAAGGTGAGCTCGGAACTGCAGGAAGGAAATGAGTGGGCAGACAGAGAGGCAAAAGAAGTAGCAAAAGGTGAGATGACAATTGAGGGAGTTTTAATTACAGATGGACAGAAGGTAAGCCAGTATGTTTGTTATGCTTTAAAACAGTGCAACTGATAATGGTCTAGTATTCACCTTTGCACCTGCCTGAGGACTCTGCATCACTATGGACCCTCATCCACATCAGCCCAAAGATCCACTTTGACCAAATGGGGCCTCATGGCACACAGGTGCCACTGGGACATTGCCAGGCCCAGTGGAAACAAGGCTCCATTATTGCACAGCAGGGCCTCATGGCACCCAGGAGAGCACTGTGACACAAGACAGTCTGGGGAAACCAAGTGTGAGTTGCAAACACAGTGGGGCCTCATGGAAGCCATGTGCCACTTGGATAGTGCCAGGGCACATGGAACTCAGTGTGCATTGTGACACAGCACAGCCTCATGGAATTCAGCAGACCATTGGGACAACCTGGAATCTCACAGATCCAAGGCTCTACTTTGACCAAGTGGGGCCTCATGGGACACAGGTGCCACTGGGACATGGCCAGGTTTTGTGGAATCCAGTGTCCATTGTGACACAGCACAGCCTCATGGAAACACGGGGACCATTGTGACACAATGGAATCTCATGGAAGCAAGTGTCAATTGTGAACATGGCACGGCCTCATGGAACCCAGGGACAAGTGGGACTGTGCCATGGCATGTGGAAGCAAGAGGCCATTGAGGCACAGCTTGGAACCCAGAAGAACATTGTAAGGAAATGGATTCTCACAGAAGGAAGGCTCCATTGTGACAGTGTGGAATCACAATGACCTCCTGGGTTCCATGAGTCTCCTCTGTGCTTACAGCAGAGTCTTGGTTCCCCAAGATCCCATGGAGTCACTGTGCTCTGCTGTGATTCATGAGGCTGTTCTGTGTCACACTGGACACTTGCTTCCTCCAAGGCTGGAGATGTCCCAGTGTTACAGTATGTTTCAGTAAAATAGAAATATAAAATTAGTAGTAGTTATGCTAAGGACTGATCAGGTAGCTTAGGCCCTGAGTTGGCAAGAGTGAGGGGTATTCAGTTAAGTAAATTTATGTGTGTACCCAAGTAGAACTTGCTGAAACAGTAGAAATGTTACTCTCTTGAATAGTGCATTGTTTATCTACATGATGTATGTGACTTGTCTAGCCGAGTGTAACAATTTATTACTTAGAGGAATGTAGACAGATTAGAAGAACCTTGAGAAAAATCACGTAGGGGTAGTGAAGTAAGAAAATCAAAGGATAAAGAAATTCTCCATGAAGTGTATTTAAACTCTGAGAAATTGTAATCTGGCAGGCTCTGACTTTGGACGCTAGTCCTCAGACCCCAGGGCCCTCGATAAAGCACCGCACTAAACAACCTAGTTGTTTCGTGTCTCTCTGTCGGGCAACACTGTTACATCTAATTCAACTGCAAGTACCATTTTTACCCAAATAATTTTCACCCCTTACACCCTTTCAGTTGTGACGTTTTATTAACTTCTTGGTTTTGTTTATTTGTTTCCCTGCAGCCATAAGTAACAAATGTTAGTTCATGTGAAATATAAATCAGACAGAAACAGTACATCACATGTGGGGATTCTGGGTTTCTTTTCCTTTTCTGGACAGTTGTCAATGTTAACAGAAATTTCCTTACTTCTCACACAGGAAAACCAGCACAAACTTCCCAAAATGCAGTTTTGGAAAAGGCATGCATGTTGGACCATAATTACATGTAGATCAGTGGAATAGCTTCAGTAAAGGGGAATATTAAAGGAGACTACCTGACCAATAGGTAAGCAAAAGGTGAGCATTAATAGATCAATTTAAGTGCCAAGTGTCCAGAGTAGCTTTCAAGGGTGATAATGGATTTTAGCATCACAGATTTTAATTGTGCACTATAACAGTGCTGTTTGAGCCATTATATGACTGAATTATTATGATTCCTGTATCAGCTTGGATGTAAAACTTGACTCTGGACTGAATTGTGTCACCTAAGGGAATTCAGAAGGAAATGATTTTATACACTCAACGAAATTAAATGTATTCTGCATTCCTGGTGTCACCATCTGCCAACCTAAAACAAATTGTGCACCAAGCTTGCTGTAAAAAACCCATGCAGTGGTATAACCCGTGCTGGTATCTTCCAGAGAAGGAGAATCAGGGAGGTCTAGATCCATGTGTTCAGTAAGATAGAGCAGAGAACAAATGAATCAAGGAAATAAATAAGAAGAGAGAGAGGCAGGCTGAAATAAACACTTTTGCATTGCTGGAGTTATGCCTCCACAAATCCATATGCAGACATAGTAATTCTATGAACAAATCCCAACTTCTCCCTGCCCCTCCCAAGTGAATGACTAGATCTAAAGTTTAGAACAATAAGACAAAAATCTCGCAAGGCTTAGTGGCTTCATCTTATTTATAAATAATCCATGCACAGAGAAATTAGACCTTTTTCTTGTTTTATAAGTTACAGACTATGCCTGTGCAAGTGTCATAAAATATTGTAAAGCACTACAATGCAACAGAACACATTTAAATCCCTACATTAAGAGTAATTGAATAATTTTGATATTTAATTGCTCTTCTTCTGTCACATGGTTACAGTCTTTTGAGTGAATCACACAATTTCTGAGTCCAGACCAAAGAATGACTCTACCCAAAGTCATTTTAGGAAGGGGCATTTTTAGCACCTGCAAATGATTAAATGTGATGATGAAATAGGACATGGACAAATTTGAGGACCTGCGATTTTCACACAACAAATCAGAACTGAAACAACAGAAAGTGACCTCCACACTTTTTATGGTAGAGAAGCAATGGTTTTGACATATTTTGAAAGACTGATTTCATGTGCTTACAGGATCCTGTGAATGACAAGGGACAATTGGGCAACTGAAACCAGAGAGAAAACTCTGCTTCAGTGGCCTCACACCAAGACTCACATGGTTCTATTCTGTGCAGAACTTGGAATAAAACTGAGGCAGAGGGAAAGCTACAGAACAGAGATGCACACTTGGCTTTGTTTTTATTATTTAGAGCTAAAATTTCTACAGTGCTTTCTCAGCTCTTGCAGAAATGCTCTTTATAACCTTAAAACATAGACCAGGTTACAAGGAATTATGCAGTAGCTGTAGAGATGCTTTAGGAGACTTTGCAGCAACAACTGAAACTTTGCCCTCCTCTATGCAGAAAAGATTCAATATAGCCTGGGGAATTATATCCAAGGACAGAAATAGAGTGAGAAAATCTTTCTTAATAATTTTACAAAATAAATTTAGACTGCGAAAGACTGGGAAGAATATTAATCTGTTTGATTCATACACACTCTTTTTTAAGACAATTATGCAGCAGAAGCATTAGCATAAAAATACAAGCTTTGAAATGTGAGTGTAAAGTGTAGTACAGGGAAATAAAACTGATAGAAGGAGACTGAAGGAGGCTAGTTAGAAAATGTGTGGAAGAGCAAAACCATTTCACAACACAAAACATTATGGACCATGTATTGTTTTTATCACCAAGAATTCCCCAAATAAAAGGCATGGAGAAAACCATCATTCAGAAGTGGGAAAACAGAGGGACTGTAAAAGTGAAATGGAGTTCTGACAAATGATACTGTATAGAATATGGATTCACAGACCAACAAAACAAAACACCCCAGCAGCAGCAAACTAGAATACTGTATATTCCAGCTGAACCACAGGTGTTTCTGCATATTCATCTTGCAAACTCGCACACCTACTTGCCAAGGCTGCTGAACTACTTCTTTTACATCTCAAACCATAAAACCCCCCAGTCCTTTCACAGGAATCACTTAATCAAATGAAGACAGACCAAAAAACATTATTTTTATGGTTCACAATACGATCAAGTTACATGCCTAAGAGACACCATTTAAAATCATAAATAATGAGCTAGCAAGTGTATAAAACTAGCACTTGAAGAAATGATAAAAAGACAGGAAACTAATAAAAATGCAGATAGTCCAGAACATACCTAATTTCCCCAATTTTAGAATGGAATAAGCTTGTATTATTAAAGCAAAAATGATTTCTATCAAAAACTATGTTTCCCAGAATTGAATACCACTTGTGGTGGCTGCTTGTGATCTCTGTATATGTTTTAGGAGTTCAGTTGGCATTAGCCTGTTTTTCTAAATACAAGCAGGGAAGAACTATAGTTCCTAATGATATGCAGTTCTGTAATTTAATTAGAAACCTTTCGTCTTTCAATATTTTAAATAAAAGCTAGGAAAAAACCTCTTTTTTGACACCAGCTCTCCTTAGTAGCAGCATTTCTCAGCACACAATCTGAAAAGGTCAACCTGCCAGAAAACAATACAGAAAGTAAAAGTTAAAGTGAGGGCAAGGAAAATCATCTTCAGATGAAACTGCTCTTCTGCAAAAAGAAAGTGATATTAAGATTCAGCCTGTGAACACATTCCTCAGTTATGAGAGAAAACATAATTCTTAAAATTCTGTTCACTATATTAGGGACAGAAAATCAATTACAAATTAGATGCTAGCTTGGTTAGTACTCAGATACCATAATTATTACCACAATATTAGGATAACAATCCAATAAACACATTCCAGAGGAGCATTTTAATTCATTTACTAGTGTCAGCCATGCTATGCTTTGATTTTATCAATGTATCCATCTGCACAAAGGTTAAATTATGTTTTCAACATCCTGAAAAATCAGCTCTGACTCACAGCTCACCACAGATTCTAAACAGGAGGCAAAGACCCAGTTTTCCTTTCAGAACTTCTCACATATCCATGATTTTCTGTGGGCAGCTTCAGAAAATCGGGGGAAAGCCATTCCAAAGAACAGTACCAAGGAAATCACACTACTATGGACTTTTTCGTGACATGAGATTCTTAATAGATTATGAGAAATAACACAGAAGCAATTTCTGTCCACAGAACAGATTTAAAAGGTTTTTGTTTCAAGAACAATAAGAGGATGCTTAAAAGTTCTTGTGCCGAAAGCTACATTAGGTTCTCAACTTTGAGTAATCAATATCCACACAATCTAAACTGTGGAATGACTATTTCCCCAAGGAGAAACTTTTTGGGATTTGCAACTCATCTCAAAACCTCAGTAAAACAAAATCAGCAGAATTTCCCTAATTCAATGGAACACAATTCCATTGTGTTCTATTACCCTTCAAATACTCATGGAAACAGACTTGTTTTCACTAGAACAGCTGTGACTGAAAATCTGGGGTAAAACCTCTAAGAAATGGCAATATACATGAATGTTCCTTTCCACAGCAGCCACAAGCAAACAAGGAGTGGTACTCGTTGGCACAGACTCTTCTCCACATACAGGAGAGTGACCAAGGCAGTGCCAGCCGTCTCAGAGATGGGCAAGGACAAGAAAGGGTTTGAAGCTGTGCCAAGAGAGGTGTACACTGGACATTAGGAAGAACTGCTGCCCAGAAAGGGGCATGAGATATGGGAATGGTGTGCCCCAGGGGGCACTGGTGCAGTCACCGTTGCAGTAGGTGTTCAAGGTAAGCCTGGCCATAGCACTCCAGGCTCAGATCTGCTTGCCGTGGTAACCATGGATCACAGGCTGGAGTTGATCTCCCAGAACTCTTCCAAGCCAGTGCTTGGATTCTGTGACATCACAGCCTCTGGGGCAGCATGGTGCCTGGCAACTGTCCCCAGCCACCGCTGTGCCCCACAGCCTGGGCTGACCTCGGCGAGGACAGACGTCCAGAGCGGGTGTGCTGGTGGCAGGTTCAACTGAGCACCATGGCCGACCCTGTTCCATGGCTGCTGAACCTTTATCTGCTGCTGCTCCTGGGCCATCGTCCCGAGCCATCCAGCCATCCTGAGCCAGGCACGGGCCTGTATCTCGAGGAGCTGGAGCTGCAGGACAGGGACCCTGAGCCGACCACCTCGTGCATTAACATATCGTGGCTGTCCTGGACATGCCTGCTGGTGCAGCTGCTGATCACAGGCACTGTCCTGGGATGGCATCGCTACCGAGGGCGCTGGAGACGCTGGAGAAGGGTGAGGGATGGGAGGGTCAGGCAAAGTGGAGCTGAGCCTCTGGCTGGGAATCAGGCCAGGGCTGAGCTCAGGGACAGCCCCAGGCACAGGCAGCCAGAGCTCTGCTTGCTGCAGCCTGGCCAGGCCTGGCTCTCTTGCTCAGAGGCCAAAGGCAGCCCAGAGAGGGGCCCTGCTCTGCCCCTCTGCCCCTTCCATCGGGATCCCTGTGCTTTGCCTTGCAGAATCGGCGCCAGAGGCCCCGCAGCTGCAGCCCAGGACAAGGCTGTCCCACAGAGCTGATCCAGCTGCTGAGGAACAACCGCACCATGCTGCAGCTGTGCCTGCGCCACTGCTCCCAGCAGAGGGCCCAGGCCAACAGAGCAGCACAGGGGGCCAGCCGCAGGAGGAGCAGGACGAGATCCTAAATCTTGCCCCAGTGCTGACCTCCAGCTCCAGCACCGCATGCAGAGCACTGCAGGGAATGTGTGACCCGTGCCAGCCCGGGCACGGCGACATTCCCCATCGTAGGCTTTAGAGACCCCCCATCCTTACCTGTAGCAACCCCCACCACCTTTTCCACCTTCCCCTTAGTGTTCCTGTTCTACATGTTCAAGTTAGGCATAAGGATTGTTACCCCATAGTCTCCCGTAGTGTAGATTTTTAGAGTAGTAAAGTTAATAAAGTTCATGTTCTCTGCACATCCTGTGTTGTTTGCTTGATATTCCATCCAAGAGGGGACACAGAGGGATGGGTTTGAGCAGGAGCTCCAGACTGCCTGCAATGGAGAGCCTGAGTGCAGCAGCAGCATTTGCAGGAGTGCAAATGGAGGGCAGCTGGAAAGAAGATGGTGGGCAGTATTCTCCTGCCTCCATCTTCCAAGGAAGAGTCAAGTCAATCCCTGTCTGCGCTCTGCTGGGTGGGTCCCTAAAGGCTCCAGGATGTGTCTGGGTGGCTCCAAAAGGGGCTTGCAGGACCCTGGGGCACCAGGGAAGGAACAGCATCATCCCAGGAATGCTGTGAGAGATTCCCCAGAGCGGCCCAACCTGGGGCCCGGGCAAGGGATGGATTCAGGCAGGCAAATACATCCAGGGGCTGCCTGGGCTATGGCAGTGAGGCCCAGCCCTGTTTCATATCTTTCTGCTCTTCATTTGTATTTAGTCCTTTGTATTTATCCTCCTGACCTTCACAATGGGATTAGATGTCACTTTCTTACAAGGCAAAACCTTAGTTATTTTATTTCCAGTAAACAACCATGTGTATTACCAGCTTAAATGACTTCTCTCTGACTTACTCTGCATCTTGCTCCTTTACAGCAAGATGCATCAAGCACCTCTGTTAAAGTACAGATGCCTCCCTGGAAAGAGGACAATCTTGCTATTTTCTGAAGAATCTTAACTTTGATGATGCACCAAATTTTACAAATCCAAGAGGAAAAAAGCCTACAGATCAGTTTTACAGTTTCAAAAGCTGATTCCTCAACTCTTGCACACCAGTTTCCTTATTGGCAACGTTCAGCAGTGATACCAAACAAGCACAGAAAACAAATGGGAGAAGAAATGCAGACAGCCAGCAGGGGACCACCTACCAAAATACTGGGAAGAAACAGCACTCAGCAACAATTTCACTACAAGATGGACTGATCTTGTAGTCAGCTTCAATGCAATACATGGACTTGCTTACTTTCAAAGCCTGTCCAATTTTCAATTAAAAATAGAAAAATAACTCCTCTCCACATGCATCATTACTGTTAAGCCTTGTCTATGTCTTCAGCTGTTCTTATTTGACTTACAGGATAATGAAATGTATTGAGATGGGATTTCAAGGCAGGTGCTGGACAAGGTATGGGAAGTATGTGCTGTTTTAGAATCCTCAATATCAGCAGACAACTTGCTGAAGTTGAATTCTCTTTTTTCCAAGCAAAAGAACCACCTAGTGTTTTTATCTTCCCTGGTGTTTCCAAGGAAAACACTATTAGCTTTCTAGGCATACAGTTCCTGGCTATTGGAATATATGCACTTAGCAAACAATGTAATTTTAAGAACAATCTGCTGAAGCAGTATTTTATTTTTAAGATATTTTAATTAACTACTTGCTTTAAGAAGGAAAAGTGTTTCAAATCCCAATTTTGCCCTCCTTTATCCTTATTCAACAGCATGGATCTTTGAGTGCATGGGCAAATGGTTAAACTGAATGTGGCACATGTTTGCTGTTACTGCTGAATATATCTTCTGCTATACTGCCAATTTTCAGAGAAAAAGTTAGAATCAAAAGATGTTGTTAAGAAAAATAGCAAACATTATTTCTTCTTGACTTCCTCAGCACTCAGGTGTCTCTTAATCTCATCTATTATTCCTCAGTCTCAGAACACAACAAGCCTAGTCCTGTTACATCTTATTCAACTCCAAGTACCATTTTTACCCAAATAATTTTCACCATTTTCACCCCTTACACCCTTTCAGTTGTGACGTGTTATTAACTTCTTGGTTTTGTTTATTTGTTTCCCTGCAGCCATAGGTAACAAATGATAGTTGATGTGAAATATAAATCAGACAGAAACAGTACATCACCTATGGGGATTCTGGGTTTTTACCTTTTTCTGGATAGTTATCAAAGTTAACAGAAATTTCCTTACTTCTCACACACAAAACCAGCACGAGCTTCCCAAAATGCAGTTTTGGAAAAGGCATGCATGTTGGACCATAATTACATGTAGGTCAGTGGAATAGCTTCAGTAAAGGGGAAAATTAAAGGAGACTACCTGACCAATAGGTTAGCAAAAGGTGAGCATTAATGGATCAATAGATCAATTTAAGTGCCAAGTGTCCAGAGTAGCTTTCAAGGGTGATAATGGATTTTAGCATCACAGATTTTAATTGTGCACTATAACAGTGCTGTTTGAGCCATTATATGACTGAATTATTATGATTTCTGTATCAGCTTGGATGTAAAACTTGACTCTGGACTGAATTGTGTCACTTAAGGGAATTCAGAAGGAAATTATTTTATACATTCAACGAAATTAAATGTATTCTGCATTCCTGGTGTCACCATTTGCCAACCTAAAACAAATTGTGCACCAAGCTTGCTGTAAAAAACCCATGCACTGGTATAACCCGTGCTGGTATCTTCCAGAGAAGGAGAATCAGGGAGGTCTAGATCCATGTGTTCAGTAAGAGAGAGCAGAGAACAAATGAACCAAGGAAATAAATAAGGAGAGAGAGAGGCAGGCTGAAATAAACACTTTTGCATTGCTGGAGTTATGCCTCCACAAATCCATATGCAGACATAGTAATTCTATGAACAAATCCTAACTTCTCCCTGCCCCTCCCAAGTGAATGACTAGATCTAAAGTTTAGAACAATAAGACAAAAATCTCCCAAGGCTTAGTGGCTTCATCTGTCCTATGGTGACTATACCCCTGATGCATTAAGTTCCTTAATCAATACTTACTTCTCATATTTCTTTTTAAAATTAAAATGCAAGCACCATATCCATAATGCAATATTTCTGAAGCCCAAGAGCTAAGACTCTCATCCCAATTAAAATGCAGCAAGCAGATTGGTTTTAACACTCAGTGGCATTCTTTTACTGGACTCATTCCTTCACAGACCACACAGTTATAAATAATCCATGCACAGAGCAATTAGGCCTTTTTCTTGTTTTATGGGTTACAGACTATGCCTGTGCAAGTGTCATAAAATATTCTAAAGCACTACAATGCAACAGAACACATTTAAGTCCCTACATTAAGAGGAATTGAATAATTTTGATATTTAATTGCTCTTCTTCTGTCATATGGTTACAGTCTTTTGAGTGAATCACACAATTTCTGAGTCCAGACCAAAGAATGACTGCTATCCAAAGTCATTTTAGGAAGGGGCATTTTTAGCACCTGCAAATGATTAAATGTGATGATGAAATAGGACATGGACAAATTTGAGGACCTGCAATTTTCACACAACAAATCAGAACTGAAACAACAGAAAGTGACCTCCACACTTTTTATGGTAGAGAAGCAATGGTTTTGACATATTTTGAAAGACTGATTTCATGTGCTTACAGGATCCTGTGAATGACAAGGGACAGTTGGGCAACTGAAACCAGAGAGAAAACTCTGCTTCAGTGGCCTCACACCAAGACTCACATGGTTCTATTCTGTGCAGAACTTGGAATAAAACTGAGGCAGAGGGAAAGCTACAGAACAGAGATGCACACTTGGCTTTGCCTTTATTATTTAAAGCTAAAATTTCTACAGTGCTTTCTCAGCTCTTGCAGAAATGCTCTTTATAACCTTTAAACATGGACCAGGTAACAAGGAATTATGCAGTAGCTGTAGAGATGCTTTAGGAGACTTTGCAGCAACAACTGAAACTTTGCCCTCCTCTATGCAGAAAAGATTCAATATAGCCTGGGGAATTATATCCAAGGACAGAAATAGAGTGAGAAAATCTTTCTTAATCATTTTCCAAAATAAATTTAGACTGTGAAAGACTGGGAAGAATATTAATCTGTTTGATTCATACACACTCTTTTTTAAGACAAATTAATTATGCAGCAGAAGCATTTAGCATAAAAATACAAGCTTTGAAATGTGAGTGTAAAGTGTAGTACAGGGAAATAAAAAAAAGAAGGAGACTGAAGGAGGCTAATTAGAAAATGTGTGGAAGAGCATAACCATTTGACAACATAAAACATTATGGACCATGTATTGTTTTTATCACCAAGAATTCCTCAAATAAAAGGCATGGAGAAAACCATCATTCAGAAGTGGGAAAACAGAGGGACTGTAAAAGTGAAATGGAGTTCTGACAAATGATACTGTATAGAATATGGATTCACAGACCAACAAAACAAAACACCCCAGCAGCAGCAAACTAGAATACTGTATATTCCAGCTGAACCACAGGTGTTTCTGCATATTCATCTTGCAAACTGGCACACTTACTTGCCAAGGCTGCTGAACTACTTCTTTTACATCTCAAACCATAAAACCCCCCAGTCCTTTCACAGGAATCACTTAATCAAATGAAGACAGACCAAAAAACATTATTTTCATGGTTCACAATAGTATCAAGTTACATGCCTAAGAGACACCATTTAAAATCATAAATAATGAGCTAGCAAGTGTATAAAACTAGTACTTGAAGAAATGATAAAAAGACAGGAAACTAATAAAAATGCAGATAGTCCAGAACATACCTAATTTCCCCAATTTTAGAATAGAATAAGCTTGTATTATTAAAGCAAAAATGATTTCTATCAAAAACTATGTTTCCCAGAATTGAATACCACTTGTGGTGGCTGCTTGTGATCTCTGTATATGTTTTAGGAGTTCAGTTGGCATTAGCCTGTTTTTCTAAATACAAGCAGGGAAGAACTATAGTTCCTAATGATATGCAGTTCTGTAATTTAATTAGAAAACTTTCGTCTTTCAATATTTTAAATAAAAGCTAGGAAAAAACCTCTGTTTTGACACCAGCTCTCCTTAGTAGCAGCATTTCTCAGCACACAATCTGAAAAGGTCAACCTGCCAGACAACAATACAGAAAGTGAAAATTAAAGTGAGGGCAAGGAAAATCATCTTCAGATGAAACTGCTCTTGTGCAAAAAGAAAGTGATATTAAGATTCAGCCTGTGAACACATTCCTCAGTTATGAGAGAAAACATAATTCTTAAAATTCTGTTCACTACATTAGGGACAGAAAATCAACTACAAATTAGATGGTAGCTTGGTTAGTACTCAGATACCATAATTATTACCACAATATTAGGATAACAATCAAATAAACACATTCCAGAAAAGAATTTAAATTCATTTACTAGTGTCAGCCATGCTATGCTTCGATTTTATCAATGTATCCTTCAGCAAAAAGGTTAAATTATGTTTTCAACATCATGTAAAATCAGCTCTGACTCACAGCTCACCACAGATTCCAAACAGGAGGCAAAGACCCAGTTTTCCTTTCAGAACTTCTCACATATCTATGACCTTTCTGTGGGCAGCTTCAGAAAATGGGGGGAAAGCCATTCCACAGAACAGTACCAAGGAAATCACAGAGCAGTATGGATTTTTTCGTGGCATGAGATTCTTAATCAATTATGAGAAATAACACAGAAGCAATTTCTGTCCACAGAACAGATTTAAAAGGTTTTTGTTTCAAGAACAATAAGAGGATGCTTAAAATTTCTTGTGCCGAAAGCTACATTAGGTTCTCAACTTTGAGTAATCAATATCCACACAATCTAAACTGTGGAATGGCTATTTCCCCAAAGAGAAAATTTGTGGGATTTGCAACTCATCTCAAAACCTCAGTAAAACGAAATCAGCAGAATTTCCCTAATTCTATGGAACACAATTCCATTCTGTTCTATTACCCTTCAAATACTCATGGAAACAGACTTGTTTTCACTAGAACAGCTGTGACTGAAAATCTTAGGTAAAACCTCTAAGAAATGGCAATATACATGAATGTTCCTTTCCACAGCAGCCACAAGCAAACAAGGAGTGGCACTCGTTGGCACAGCCTCTTCTCCACATACAGGAGAGTGACCAAGGCAGTGCCAGCCGTCTCAGAGATGGGCAAGGACAAGAAAGGGTTTGAAGCTGTGCCAAGAGAGGTGTACACTGGACATTAGGAAGAACTGCTGCCCAGAAAGGGGCATGAGATATGGGAATGGTGTGCCCCAGGGGGCACTGGTGCAGTCACCGTTGCAGTAGGTGTTCAAGGTAAGCCTGGCCATAGCACTCCAGGCTCAGATCTGCTTGCCGTGGTAACCATGGATCACAGGCTGGAGTTGATCTCCCAGAACTCTTCCAAGCCAGTGCTTGGATTCTGTGACATCACAGCCTCTGGGGCAGCATGGTGCCTGGCAACTGTCCCCAGCCACCGCTGTGCCCCACAGCCTGGGCACACCTCGGCGAGGACAGACGTCCAGAGCGTGTGTGGTGGTGGCAGCTTCCCCAGAGCACCATGGCCGACCCGGTCCCCTGGATCCTGCACTTTTACCTGCTGCTGCTCCTGGGCCATCGTCCCGACCCATCCAGCCATCCTGGGCCGGGCACGGGCCTGTATCTCGAGGAGCTGGAGCTGCAGGACAGGGACCCTGAGCCGACCACCCCATGCATTAACATATCGTGGCTGTCCTGGACGTGCCTGCTGGTGCAGCTGCTGATCACAGGCACTGTCCTGGGATGGCATCGCTACCGAGGGCGCTGGAGACGCTGGAGAAGGGTGAGGGATGGGGGGTCAGGCAGGAAGGATGGGCTTGGACCTCTTGGGCAGCCCTTTGGCCAAGGCCCCATGGCAGAGTGGAGCTGAGCCTCTGGCTGGGAATCAGGCCAGGGCTGAGCTCAGGGACAGCCCCAGGCAGAGGCAGCCAGAGCTCTGCTTGCTGCAGCCTGGCCAGGCCTGGCTCTCTTGCTCAGAGGCCAAAGGCAGCCCAGAGAGGGGCCCTGCTCTGCCCCTCTGCCCCTTCCATCGGGATCCCTGTGCTTTGCCTTGCAGAATCGGCACCAGAGGCCCCGCAGCTGCTGCCCAGGACAAGGCTGTCCCACAGAGCTGATCCAGCTGCTGAGGAACAACCGCACCCTGCTGCAGCTGTGCCTGCGCCACTGCTCCCAGCAGAGGGCCCAGAACAGCAGAGCAGCACAGGGGGCCAGCCGGAGGAGGAGCAGGAGGAGATCCTAAATCTTGCCTCAGCGCTGACCTCCAGCTCCAGCACGGCGCACAGAGCACTGCAGGGAATGGGTGACCCGTGCCAGCCCGGGCACGGCGACATTCCCCATCTTAGGCCTTAGAGACACCCCATCCTTAGCTGTAGCAACCCCCACCACCTTTTCCACAAGAAGCTGACCTTCCCCTTAGTGTTCTGGTTCTAAGTGTTTAAGTAATTTAGGCATAATGTTCTTACCCCATAGTCTTCTAGTCCCCCTGTATTGTAGACTTTTAAAGTAGTAAAGTGAATAAAGTTCATGTTCTCTACACATCCTGTGTTGTTTGCTTGATATTCCATCCAAGAGGGGACACAGAGGGATGGGTTTGAGCAGGAGCTCCAGACTGCCTGCAATGGAGAGCCTGAGTGCAGCAGCAGCATTTGCAGGAGTGCAAATGGAGGGCAGCTGGAAAGAAGATGGTGGGCAGTATTCTCCTGCCTCCATCTTCCAAGGAAGAGTCAAGTCAATCCCTGTCTGCGCTCTGCTGGGGGGTCCCTAAAGGCTCCAGGAGGTGTCTGGGTGGCTCCAAAAGGGGCTTGCAGGACCCTGGGGCACCAGGGAAGGAACAGCATCATCCCAGGAATGCTGTGAGAGATTCCCCAGAGCGGCCCAACCTGGGGCCCGGGCAAGGGATGGATTCAGGCAGGCAAATACATCCAGGGGCTGCCTGGGCTATGGCAGTGAGGCCCAGCCCTGTTTCATATCTTTCTGCTCTTCATTTGTATTTAGTCCTTTGTATTTATCCTCATGACCCTCACAATGGGATTAGATTTCACTTTCTTACAAGGCAAAACCTTAGTTATTTTATTTCCACTAAACAACCATGTGTATTACCAGCTTAAATGACTTCTCTCTGACTTACTCTGCATCTTGCTCCTTTACAGCAAGATGCATCAAGCACCTCTGTTAAAGTACAGATGCCTCCCTGGAAAGAGGACAATCTTGCTATTTTCTGAAGAATCTTAACTTTGATGATGTACCAAATTTTACAAATCCAAGAGGAAAAAAGCCTACAGATCAGTTTTACAGTTTCAAAAGCTGATTCCTCAACTCTTGCACACCAGTTTCCTTATTGGCAACGTTCAGCAGTGATACCAAACAAGCACAGAAAACAAATGGGAGAAGAAATGCAGACAGCCATACAACCAACTGCCAGCACAAGAAACACGCTGTGCTCTTGTCACTGACAGTTTCTGTCTCATGGTTGAGATGAACCAGAAGTGGAAAGTGGCCGCAGGGAGCCCCACACGACGAGTCACACAAGCTACTGAAGGAGAAGGTGAATCAAGTGCACTTGCTGAACTCAAAGCCATTCAGCTGGCCCTGGACACTGCTGAAAGAGAGAACTGGCCAAAGCTCTACCTTTATACTGAATCATAAATAGTAACCAATGCTCTGTGGAGTTAGATAGAAAGGTAAAAAAAGGCCAGTTAGCAACATAAAGGAAAACCAATTGAGGCTGCTGATGAGTGCAAAAACATTGCCACTCAGACAAACTATCTGTAAAAGTCCATCATGTAGACGACCATGACCCCAAAAGTCAGGCTAATAAAGAACACTGAAACAAGGAGCAAGTAGATCGAGCTGCAAAAATAGAGATGTCACAAATAAATTTAAATTAGCAACATAAGGGAGAGTTGTTCCTAGCTCAATAGGCTCATACTGCCTCAAGCCATCAAGGCATAAATGCCACCTATAAGTAGGCACAAAACTGAAAAGCAGGTTTAACTATAAATTGCATTTCTCAAGTTATTCATAACTGTAAGACAGGTGCTAAAATCAAGCAAGCCAAGCCCATAAGCCTCTCTAATATGGGGGGCAGTATTCCAAATATAAGTATAAAGAAGCCCAGCAAATGAACTACATCACACTGCCTCAAACCCCCCAAGGCAAGTGCTACGTGATCACAATTGTAGAAGCCACCACTAGATCATTAGAAACCCACCCTGTACCTCACACTACTACTCAAAACACCGTCTGAAGCCCAAAAAAGCAAGTCCTATAAAGACACAGCACCCCTGAGAGAATCGTCAGACAACAGGACCCATTTCAAGAACAGCCTTAGAAACACCTCAGCCAAAAACCAGGATATTGAATAAATAGATCATATCCCTTATCACACACCAGCTGCCAGGAAAGTTGAACTGTACAACAGACTACTTAAAATTACCCTAAAGGCACTTGGCAGGGAAACATCCAAAAATTGAGAAATGAACTTAACAGAAGCCACCTAAACAGTCAACACCTGAGAGTCCATCACTCAAGCAAGTCCTGCCCAGTCTGAAGCCTTGCACACAGTGGATAGGGATAAAGTCCCTATAGTACACATAAAAGGTATTTTAAGACTGTTTAGATTAGGCCCACCTCAAGCAAAGGCAAACCAATCCGTACAATTGTTTTTGCTCAAAAACCTAGTTACACTTAGTAGGTAATGCAGAAAGATAAAGAAACCCATTGAGTACCACAGAAAAACCTAATCTTCAGTAAGAACTGTGTGTAAAGTTTCACTGTGGATGAAAATGTATAGCAGAGTTTAAAGAAGGCTAATTCTTTAATTAATTAGGTTAATTAAGCTATGATGCAGATGGTAATAGAATAAGGAGTAGATCATGTCTTAAGGTTGAATGCAAGATGCAAGCAGAAGTATACATTCTATCAGCATCTGCTGAAACCAGGTGGAGCAGGGCTCCTTATCTCTGCCATGACCCATCCCTCAGAACTCCTCCCCACAAGGAGTTATACCTTATGGGAGATGCCCCACCCAAGGAGAAAAGCCAAGTATTTCCAGACTAAATAAAATCTGAAATTTGAAACATCAGAGCAGCCTTTCCCACTAAATTCCCAGAAGAAGACCAGGCCTATCTTCATGACCACCAGATGTTAAAAAAGTAACTACACCCTTCTCCAAAATCATTGCTTCAACAAAACCACATCTGTCCCTCCAAGAAAACTACAGGTACCATTATTCAGACTGTAACCAACACCCTGAGCAACAGGGTTACAGGCTGCATTCTGACCTTGCCAGTGTTTTGGTCCTTATATTACTATACTTTTATTTTCATTTTCCCAGTGAAAAACTGCTATTCTAAATCCCATATCTTTGCCATTTAGCTCCTTAATTTCCAAGTCATATTAATTTAGAGGGAGGGAGTTTACATTTTCCATTTCAAGAGAAGCTCCAGAGCTCCTCAGCAGACACCTGTCTGTCAAACCAAGACAGTGCCCTGCTGCAGCTCCATCCCCATGGCAGGATCCGCGCTGGATGATCCCCAGGGACCCCCGGTGGGCAGAGCCCCCCTGAGCCCTGGTGCTGCTGATCCGTGTTGGGAAGACACCTGGCTGGGGGCTGCACACCCTCCCCGTGGCCTGGATTTTCTCTGCATTTCTCTTTGTCCTTCCCAAACACCCAAAACCAGGGTAAAAATAGAGATGTTAAATAACGACCTGCTTGGGGTCACGGTGGGATCTTGCCGGGGATGCGGAGGACGCTCGGTTCCAGGGATTTGAGGGGTCCTGGGAGGGATCTGGGGGTCGCTCAGGGCATTGGGCACCCCAGTTCCAGCGGCTCTGGCTGCGCTGGGAGACAGCTGGGAGCGGAGGAGGAGCGGGAGGAAGAGGAGGAGCGGGAAGAGACGGAAGAGAAGCAGCGGGAGGAAGAGGAGGGACACAGGAGGAGCGGCAGGAAGAGGAGGAGCGATTTTGGAACCACGCGCTTTTCTCTCCCGTTCAATCACGTCGCAGTTTCCCCAGGTCCGGCAGCATCGTCCCCAAAATCCCGCAGGTGAGCTTGGAGGGGGAGCTCGCCCCAAATCCATCATGGGGGTCTCCGGGAGGGTTTTATTTTGCGTTTCAGGGGATGTTTGGATCTTGCAAGAGCCCAAAGCCACAACTGCAGGAAGGGTTTCAAGACAAACTTCCACCTGGTCAGGCACTGGCGCGTCCACACAGGGGACCGACCCTCGCTCGGAAAGGGCCCAGCCAAATGTCCTGGTTTTGTATGAAACAGCTCCCTCATTATCAGAGGTGACCAGTGAAGCAGACTGGCTCTGGTGAGCACCAGGATATTGTTCTTCCCCTAAGAAGCAGCCATTTCTTGAGACTTTCTCCAGGATGAGCAACAACTTCACTGGTCCTGAAACTTGTGATTTGCATTCCCTGTCAGCCAGCCAGCAATTTCTTCCTTAGAGAGAAGGAAAAAAACAAAAAAAAAAAATAAAATAATAAGAGTAAAAAAAATTCAGCTAAACTAAATGAATCCTGTTCTGAGAGCTAAATATGGTCAGAACCTCTGTGACCTCCCCCGACTTCACCCTGGCTGAGCAAGGACAATAGCTGCCATGTGCCACCCTTTGTTGTTGAGCCTGGAAAAGATTGCTAATCCCAGAATAACACACGCGTGCACCCATGCACGTAGGCACACACACAAACACTCACACCAGCACTGCTGGAACTTGGATTTCTCCTTCAACAGGGAAGAGTTGGCAGCAGGGCAGCGCTGGAGGGATGAAAGAGCCCCCCCTTTGCTCCATCAAACCCGTGTGCACACCAGGGGTTTCCTTTTGTCTACAGATGTCCATTCCTCATGTTACAAGGTGCAAATTCCCAGGTTGGGCAGGCGCTGGGAGCTGTGTTCTCATGTTGAAATGCCGGTATGTGGTCCACGTGCCTCTGATCTCCAGAGTTTCCTAGCATGACATCTTTCATCAAGCCGGATACGTGTGGCCACCAGATTCCCTTCCAGCGGGAAGATGGGCAGCGTCCTTCGCCTCCCTTCTTTCCCCCAGCCTTTCAAGCTGCTCTTTCCCAGCTTTGCGGGGTACCTGGGCTCACAGCACCGAGCCAAAAACTCCTCTGTTAAGGGCTGGAAGGAGGCGGTTGGGGCCAGCACAACTCTAACCTCTCCCTGCTCCTTTGAAGGGGACGGGTGAGGGTCTCCCCGCCATCCCCTGCTGTTGGCTGGGCTCATCTTGCCCCATGTCAGGAAATGATGGCCTTTTCCTTGTTTTTTTTGGAAGGAAGTGGTTAACTCTTCCTTCACTGCCCCACGATGGGATTCGTTTGCAGCTGCCCTCTTCAATGAAGAGCAGGGCGAGCACATAGATGGTTTGTTTGGGAGGGAAGCAGGCTCGCCGGGAAGCTGCGGGAGCGGCTGTGCCCGCCCGCGGCGAGAGCCCCCTACCATGGGCACTGCTGTTAAAGCCATCTCGGCCACCCCACTGCTCTGCTCCCACAGGTGCAGGGGTCCCTGTGTGGGACATCTCCCTCCAGGGCTATCACTTGCCTTCAGGGGATGTTTCTGATTCACATCAAAGTGAAAGCTGCAGCAACCGTGCGTCAAGTCAGCTTTGGCAGGACTCGTGGCCCTCCCTTTATTTTTATTTTCCCCCCTTCCTTTTTCTTGTTGCTGCTCAGCCCTGCAGAATGTAATTAGAAATGAGCCATTTATAAAACAAATGTTTCCGGGAGAAACTCCCCTGAACACTCATGTCATAAAATTATTGAACACAGCGCCTGAGAGCGTTCGGGATCCAAAATTTCCTCGGGGCTCACCCTTATCCATTATTCTGTCACTGCTTCAGCTGGGCGGTGACATTTTACTGGTGGCACCCTGTTCCCCTCCAAAAGAATTTTGTCTTTTGGCTGTTCTGCTCAACCCTCGGTGTCCTCCTACATCTGCTAAAGCCATGGTGGGGATGCAGTGAGCCTGGGACCACCTGGTTTATCCTCTACTCCCCTTCCCAGCACATCCAAAGGGACAGAGGGGGAGGATGTTCCCTCTCTGCCCACATAATGGTGGCATTTCAAGGGCTGAGCAGAGCAGAGTGACTTTCCCAACTGGGATGTCCTCTCCTTTTAAAAATGCTCATAACTTTTGCTCAAGGTAAACACTCTGGGGTGGAATGTCCCATATTTCACCCTCCTCTGGGACTGGTTTTGCCCAATGCCTCAGCTCCCACCAGAGCACCATATAACTCGCCAGAATTTCCAACACATTCTACAAAGTGCTTTGAGATCCCTGCCAGCTCCCTCTCTGGTCCTCTGGTTCAGTCCAAGAGGCAGATATTAATCTTAACAGCTATATGCTGGCTGGGCCCTGGTTGCCTAAGAGATTCTCCCTGAATTTATTTATTTATTTGGATTTATTCAAAAGAGCATAAAAAAGAACACTCCTCCCAGACTCCAGGCTCACCAGCCATAAATTACAAAAACAACTACAATGAAACCACCCACAGCACCTCCCGCCCCTGACACGACTGTTTTCCTGCAACACCCAGCTCTGCAGCAGCTGTGTCCAGCTTCCCTGCCAGCCTTAGCATTCCTGCCTGGAGATGTTGGCTGCAGGTGGCCCAAGGATTGGTGCTTTGGGGAGCCCTGTCCTCACTCCTTCTTCAGAACTGCTGGGGTAGCACTTATGTGAGAAGTGGAAGAAGCTGTTGATGTGATTTCCAGAGGATAGGATGATCCCCCAGCACTTTTAGAAGTCCCCATGGATAAAGCAAGAGGGAATTCACGTGGTTTGGCCACAGAAACTTCAAGAAGTCCAATCCCTGCAGGTCTTCTCATTCACCAGTCTGTCCAGATACATGGTTAAATAACTTGTTCTTGAAAACCTCCAGTGATGGAGTTTCCGCCTCCTCCCACACTAGGAATCCTGGTTCACGCCCTTGGAAAAAGTTTCCCAAAGTCTGACCTTGGTCACACTTGCCCTTAGCCTAATCACTTTATCTGTTGGCCCCAGCAGACACAGAGGAACTGCTTCCTATCTCCCATCCAATGGGGAAATCCAAAATACTTGAAGGCTGTTATCATATTTTCCCTCAGTTTTCTCCTCTCTAGACTAAACAACCCCGAGGTTGTTTAGTCACAAGTCATGTTTTCTAGAGCTCTGTTCCCCTTTGTTCTTCCCCTCTGGATCCTCTCCAAGGACTCCGCATCTTTTCTCAAGTGTGGTGCCAGAAGCTGGATTCAGTATCCAGCCGAGGTCTTCCTGGAGCTGTGTGGAGCAGATGGATAGCTTTGCAAGCTTTCCTGCAAGCCTGGTGTGTGTTTTGCTCACAAAAGGCAGAGCAGTGCTGGCTCCCCTTCAGCCCAAGATACCCTATGCCCTCCTCCAGTACCCCCCAGCCCCAGACAGGGGCTGTTCTTATCAGCAGGGTCCTTTCTGACTGAAGGGGTTTTGGCTCTTTTTGCTGCTTGTGCTAAGCTTTGGCATTTTCAGCAATGTGGGAGCAATCCCTGGAGGTTTGAGTGTCCCAGGGCCATGCTCCTGCTGAGGGAGGGAAGAAGCCTTTAAGCATAATGTCATGGATTCCCATCAAACATTCCTTGGAGCAGCCCTGGCAGAGGGCTGGAACAAGTTGGACTTAAGGTCCCTTCCAACTCAAATCAGCTTTTTGCTTCAAAACACGAAAATACTGGTCCCAAGAGGGTAAGAATTCTCCCAGGCCTTGTTTCCTTCTCAAATCCCAGAGAGATACTATGGCTCCTGGCTTCCTTTTTGAGGTTGTGCTCATCCAGTCCATGTTTTCCATGCCATGCCAACACATCTTAAGGACTGCCTTCAGCCCTGGGATGTGGAGACACCTTGAATTCTGTCTGTTCTTCCCTCCAGGCCTGTGAATGAGGAGTGGTGGGATGGCCACCATTGGGTGGGAACCCTGACCTTTGGTCCCAGATGCCCAGGGAAGTTCCCAGCTTCCAGGGCACAAGATGAACTTGCACTTGCTGTGCTGGACTCCACCACAGTTAGGGACCAAGCTGAAGGTGTCACATGCTGAAGGTGCATAAACTGTAGGTGGCCACAAGGTCTGGAAAATTATGGAACTACAAAATCATTTCAGTAAGAAAATACGTGAAGATCATCAATCCATATAATTATCTGAAAAAAACAAGTTCTGCAGGGCTGAAAGGAGGATCAGAAGGTCCCTAATCTGACAAAAACAAAATAAAAAAACAACAACCAGCCCAAACCAAAGCAATTTGGGTAATGATGGCCTTTTGTTCCAGTTTATCCTGCACCAAACTCCATAGATGGCAACTCTGAACTTTTCCCAGACCTTCACAGTAAAGCTTGGAACTGTCTCTCTGATTTATTGGTTGTTTCATGACACATGCATTTCTCCTATATAATCCCAGTGTTTTGCTTATAAGCCATATTGTAACTGTGAATCAATCTTCTTTATTTGAACATCTAGGACAGATTCACACATCATTTCACTATTAACTAGAATAGACTCAGCCTTGCAGATCTTTCACGTTTCAAGCCTGGCTGTGTTGTTTCAGTTCTTTGCTGCTGCTCATGTTTTGTGGAGAAAAAAAAAAAAATTATAAAAAGCCAAAGTTTAGGGCTTTCTGTTGCAGCTTGAAGAAGAACAGGTTGTTTCATCACTGGTTGTGAGACGTGTTACCGGGCTCAATAATTCACAACAGTTCTTGTTTTCTCTGCCTTTTTCATGCTGATGTGATACATTTGTGAAGTCCAGGGTTGTACTGCAAGTGATTAATGCTGTAGTAAAGTCTAATAAACTGAGATTCCAACAAAAAAGTGTGGAAAATGTAATCTCTAAAGTTCTGAAAGCTCACATATGACAAAACCCATAAATGACCCCAGAGCAGTCATTATGGTGAGTTACTAACTAGATTGTACAGCTGCATTTGTCATAATTTCCCATTACACAGAGAATAAACCTATCAGGCTGATTTATGGCAGAGGGCTCCACAATATGGGAACTGGGACCTGTGCTGTTCTATGGAAAACCATGAGAAATGTTGTGTATACTCAAGTGCTGAATGGAAAAGGAAGGAGGGGAGATAGCTGTCATTTGAAGGCACTGGTTCAGGGACAAAGACTTCAGAGAGAAGTCAGGCTTACATCCATGGGATGGCAGGAAGAGATTCTACCAACCTGTCCCAACACTACCAGCAGCACCAGAATGTGCTCTCCACAGGTGGGGGGAAGAGAGGAGATAAGAGATCTTTTCAGGGGACCAAAGTCAGTCATGGGGAAATCATAAAATCCTAGAATGGGTTGGGTTGGGAGGAAAAAACCATCTTGTTCCAACCCCTGACATGGGTCAGGACAACTGAACAGCAGAATGCCTGGCTACTCGGGGGATACTCAAGGTTTTTTATTCCACATCTCTGCATCTGCCTTGGAGCATCTGGGCCTGTTGGGAGAAGATGGCATCCACCTGACCTCAGACCACAGGCAAAAATATGAGACTCAGCAAGGCAAGGGACATCCCTGCACAGCAGCCCTCTGACAAGAGCAGCAGTGGCCTCCTCTCAATATTCTCCATGGGGCAGCCACCACTGAAGACCATGGTGGCTACACAGATGCTTTTTGCTCTGCAATCCCTTTGTACTCAAAGTTGATGCTGGGAATTGGCAGGTGTGGCTGGCAGGGAACAGGCACTGCTGTTGTGACCTCAGTGTGTTCACTGGTGTCACAATGAAGATTCTGCCCATCCCAGACACTGCCCAGGCCCTTGGCACAGCAAACCTGAACTTGTTGAACGTGCAGCAGACTCTCTGTTGGCAGTGGGAGTTGCCCACAGGGAGATTGCTGCCTGCAGCTGCTTACCACCCCCAAAAGAAATATCTCTTTGGAATCAATGTCCTCTTGCAGTGGGACAGCAGAAACAGACACTGCACTGGTGTCCCCAGAGCAGAGACACACGGGCTCCTGCAGCTCTGCATCCCTCACAGCTGATGCTGAGGTTACATCATACCACATTGTGCATCCAAACTGCTCCATGGAGGAGAAAACCACAGGGATCCTTTCCACAGCAGATCCCTACTGAGGGAAAGGTGTTCTGTATTCCTGCACATGGGTGTCCCATGGAGCACCTGAGTGCACTTGAACACCACATTCCTACCCTTCACTCGAGTGTTCAGGCACAACACGAGTGCCAGTCCGAGCTAACACAGGGGTGCTACTGTTATGCAAAGCAATTCAAATTCTCTGCTGGAAGCACCTGTCTGCCACTTCTTGATCTAAAGAAGCCTACAGGTAATCTGGCTACAGTTCCTGATCTTTATCTATGATGTTCAATAATGGGGAGGTTTCACAAAGGTGTTAGAGGGGCTGGATCTGGGAATAGTCAAGCAATAAAAAACTGAACCATGCCTACCCACTATAGTCAAAGAGAAACCAGCACCGTCCAAAGAGCACCTCTGATGCTTTCATAGCTAATATTATTGATTATAATCAACAGCATTGATGATGCTTGTTTCTCTTTGGCAAAATGTCAGGCAGGTCTCTGCCTGCTTTGTGAAGGGAACCCCTGGGGGCCCATGCCCTCCCAGAGGGGCTGCACTTGGTGGGTGCTGGGGCTTTCATTGCTGAGTCCACTCTCAGTCGCTGAGCTGGGCTGGGGACAAAGGGCAGGACTAGCCTGGCTGTGATGCCTTTGGCCCGTGTGACATCAGGGGAACATGTCCCAATGGGGACAGCTATAAAAGGCCCCGCAGCCTGGCCCAGCCTGGTCAGCTGGGCCAGGGCCAGGGCACACGCACAGCACCCAGGGCTGCATTGTCCCCCTGCATCCAGGGCCAGCCCCTGGTGCCAGCACCTCGGGCAGGGCAGGGGGCTGCTGCTGGCCCATTGGGACAGGCCCTGCTGCCTGCCAGCTGTCTGGAACCCTCTGTTTCCTGCCTTCACATGCCTGTGCCTCCAGACCTCACTTCAGCCACCACAAGCTGCCTTGGTGGCCCCACTGAAACCCTTGTCTCTCTCCACCTGCAGACCATGGTGAACAAATCTGTCCTTGCCCTGGTTGCACTGCTCCTCTTCCAGTTGCCACAGCCCATGATGAATGATTTGGACAAGGATCTGCAGCTGAGCACAGAGGAGCTGGACCAGGCTCCCCGAGAGCCAAGTGACCCTGGCTGGAGACCCCTTCTTGTGGCTGCCTTGCAGCAGGGGCCATTTTGGGCTGCTGCTGAACTGTTGCTCCTGCCTTTAGGGCTGTGGATGAGGCACAGAAGGGCAGCCATGAGTCAGAGAGCTCTTTGGAGATGCTCTTTGGGCTGGCCGAGGCAAGCCACACATCTCTGTGAGCAGCCAGCACAGAGCTGTGCCGGGGCAGAGGCTCAGGGCTCCTGCCCCTCTTCACTGCATCTCTTAACTCTATCTGCATTAACTGTATCTATCAATGCTTTCCCATGCAGAGGCCTTGCTCTCCTCGAGGATGGAGACATTTGAAGGAGTATTTTGCAGGAGAGCTGGATTAATTTAACTTCTTCATTAGCTTAGAAATATTTTAAATATTTAAGTTATTTTATCTAAAAATCACTTTAATGTATAGTAATACTACTGTAAAATATAATACCAATTATAACACAAATGCTAATTTCACTAGAGCAGTTATATGTTCTATGATATATAAATTATGATTCTCAGTAATAATTCCTCTGAATTATAATAATAATCCCCAATATGTTATATTTTTGATCATAACAAAGGAACTTTATGTAATCTTCAGTCGTAAACTTCTTATTTACATCATTTAATAGATATAACATTACAGTAGAGAAAAGAATTTAAATATAAGAATGATTCTCATTATTACTTGTTACTGAAAATGTTTAAAACACATGATTGTTTTTTCAAAAAGACACTGACTGCCCTCCTGTCTTGGGAGAGTGTGTTCACTTTGGGAGCTGTACTCTGTGCAAAGTTCCAAAAAATGCTGGGCTTGAATAAACTCTGTGTCTGTGAGTGTCCAGTGACATCCAAGGCCATCCAGTTCCAGTCCTGTGCCACGGTCTGGGAATCCTATGGCCAGGCCAGGTTGCTCCAAGGCCCAGCCACCCTGGATTGCAACATTTGCATGGACAGGACAACCAGAGCTTCTCTGATCAACTTGTGCCATGGCCTCCCAGCCCTCAAAGCAAAGACGTCCTTCCCAAAAGTCCATCTCAGCCAGCCCTGTGGCACTGGGGAGCCGCCGGCCCTGGCGCTGTCCCTGCAGGCCCTTGCACACAGCCCCTGTGCAGGGCTGTGCTGGGCCCGTGCAGGGGCTGCCAGGCTGCGGGAAGGTGTCCCTGGAGAAGGCTGGCACAGCCCGGGGCCAGCAGTGCCACCGTGAGGGCAGCACGCAGGGCCTGGCACGGCCGTCGGGGCGCGAGGCCACAGGGCACAGGGCGCCCGGGCTCTGGCAGCTGGAGCAGGAGCTCTGCAGCGCGGGCGGCACAGAGCCGTGGGCTCCCACAGCTCTGAGCCCTCACGGCTGAGGCAGCTGCCCAGGCACGGCCGGCTGGGGACACGCGGCCACCCCGGGGCCACCCGCACGGGGACCCTGCTCTGGGGCCAGGCCAGGCCACAGCAGGGAGCAGCCATGGGGCTGTGCCCGGGGAGGGAACGGCTCTGCCCAGGGACAGGGCTCTGCCAGCAGGGCAGCACGGACAGCAGGGGACACACACAGCCATAGGGCACACGTGGCTGCACTCACTGGCAGCAGCACACAGGAACCTTCCCACTCTCTGCAACTCCCACATGGGACGCTTGGGCTGCTGCACGTCAGGCTCTGCTCCCGGGAAACAAGGGAGAGGACAAGAGGGAATGGCCTCAACTTCTGCCATGGGAGGCTTAGATTGGGTGTTAGGGAATCATTTCTCCCCTGGAATGGTCAGCAAGCACTGACACAGGCTGCCCATGGAATTGGTGCAATTTTCTTTGCTTGAGGCACTTGGGAAATGTGTGGTTCTGGCACCTGGAGACACGGTCATGAGGTGGACTTTCCAGGGTTATATCAGTGCCCTCTGACTTGATGGCAGGACCTATGTGGAGTGGGACCCAGCCCAGGTGCTGGCAGCTGTGAGCTGACTCAAGCCATAGGGATGAGCCTTCCATGTCAGCTAGCACCGGTGCTGGCAGCTGAGCCACTGGCAACTTGCCACCCTGCCCTACTGCAGAAACCTTTTAGGGTCAAGCTGGGGCAGGGGAGGGAGGTCATTCGCTCTCCCAGCTCCTGAGCACAAGGTGAGAAAAGAGAAACCCTGCTATTCATTAAGCCCTTGGAATGACACATGGTAACAGAGGAAAGGGAGGAGCAAAGGCACAATTCCGAGTTCCATCTTGGCAGCACTGTGAAGGGATGTTGCATTTTAGGCTATAGGAGAGTGGTGAAAAGCATAATGTAACATTGTTCCTCCTGCAACAAAGAAGCAAAAGAGAGAGAGAGTTTTATTTAACGAAACACTACACTTTACATAGGGTAGTACGTGAAAACCAAATAGAAAAGACTCATTGGTCCAAGAAGGCAACACCTCTTTAAAAACATTCTTTATACAAAACATCTCAAGACACACGGCTCTCACACACCATGCAAGTGTATAGTTATTGTTATAATTTCTTGAACTTGGGAAGCCTGAGGAACTCAAATCTTCAACGATGCTTTTTCCTGGCTTCCTAGTAGTATCGAACATCATGGGGACCACTTAATTTCAGGTCACCACTATCAAATAATTCACAGGTTTTCCTGTGGGGGAAAAGGCTGCTCACCAAAGACAACACAAACCCCAAAGACAAACAATAATGTTCCATTTTCTGTGCATTGATGGCTGAGAAATGCTGCTGTGCAGTGCTGATGGCCCCCTCTCTGCACACTCCTTGTCTTTGCTCGTCTCAGGGCTCTACAAAGCCAGGTGAGGGTTTCTTCCTGCTCTTGCCTGTGCTGAGACCAAACAGGCTTGGGGTGCCCAGTGCTGTTAGCAGGAGAGCTGGTGAAGGTCTCTGCAAGCCACGCAGCCTTCCCCTCCAAGGCTCCAGAGACACAAGGGCAGAAAGCTGCAGCCTAAGCTGCATTGCTCAGCACCTTGGTGAGCTTGTCTGGCCTCTGGCATCCCTCCTTCGGGGGGGCAGTGTAAATCTGAGCTGATTTCACAGGGAACTCAGGCTTTGCCCAAACTGGGCCCTTGCTGAAGGCAAAGGCCAAGGAAGGGCTCTCACTTGTGCTGCCAGCGCCAGGGAAGGTCCCAGAGCAGGAGGGCATTTCTTGTCTGCCAGGATCCCCTCTTCACAGTCTGGCCTTGCAGCATCACCAAATCCACACGGACACGCGGGGACATTCCAGCCCTGACTTTCACTCCAAACCTTTCCATTTTCTACTAGGACAATTCTGATTCTTCCTTCAGCTTGGAGAGGGATGGATTCCCCCAGTTGATGTATTTGATACAAAGGTTCTCCTCACATGGAAATGCTTCCAGGCAGCCTGAAACTCTTCTGCCCACCAACAACCCATTTTGTCCCACTGGATTATGGGAACTTCAGTGCAAAAGCAGCACATTTCTCTCCTCGGAGAGGAGCAGGATTCTCAGCCCAAGGGCCTGACACAATGCAGATCATCCCTGGAGGAAGGCTTTACCTATGTCTGGGTTGTTATATTAACCCAGGGAGCAAAATAAATAACAGAAAAAACGACCTCAAGTTGAGCCATTGGGGGTTTACTCTTTTAAAAGAACCATATTACGTTTGGGAACAGGCTGCCTATGAAATTGTCTGAGTAACTGACCACACAAAGTTTTTAAAGTCATGTGGATATGGCACCTGGGCACCTGGCTGATTTTTTAAGTAGGCAGTGTTAAGTTTGCCATTGGACTATGTGTTCTTCAGGGACTGAAGAAAGAGCAATGGGAGCTCTTTGAAAAAGATTCACTCCAAAGCAGCCTTAATCAGTACACCATGGGCACCCTGAGAGGCTGAGCAAGGGTGGGGACAAAGGGAGGGGCTGGCTGGCTTGTGATGTGCAGTAACACCCGTGACATCACAGGGGACATGTCACAATGGGGGCAGCTATGAACGGGCCCAGCAGGTCACGCTGGCCCAGTGTTGCTCGGGCAAGCGGTGAGTGCACACGTGCTGGGGAGGCTGGGCTGGGGACAAGGGCTGGGGCAGAAACGCTGCACCTGGGGCTGGGTTCTCCCCCTGCATGCAGGGACAGCCCCTGAAGGGAGAGCCTTGGGCAGGGCACCCTGCTGCTGCTGCTGCTGCTGCTGCTGCTGCTGCTGCTGGGGCAGTGGGACAGGCGTTGCTGCCTGCCAGCTGTCTGGGGCCCTGTCCTTCCTGCCCTCAGAGCCCTGAGCATTCCCATCCCTGCTGCCCCCACTGCCAGCTGCCTCCCTCACAGCCCCACTCAAGGCCTTCTCTCCATCCTCCTGCAGACCATGAATTACATACCAGTGTTTTTCGTGCTCTTGAAAAGCCTCATTCATTACCCACAGCTCGTGGGTGATGGTTGGGATGAAGAAACACGTTTTCGCATGGAAGTGCGAGCAAAGATGCTGGAATGGGAGAGGATTCGGCTGGAGCAGGAGGTGGAGCAGCTCAGCCTGCCGAAGGTGCAGCTCATGGAGCTCTTGCAGCCATTAGCTCTTGGTGTGCTCAGCGTCCTTATCTTGGTGCTGTGGTTAATGGGGTGCAAAAGGAGCCTGAGGAGAGAAGAGTATGAAGGAGAAAACAATGATGCAAATGAAGGGGAAATCAGAAATGGACATGCAAATGGAGAAGACAATGTTGAAAATGAAGATGATGCGAATCGGGAAGAAGATAACAATGATAATGGTAATGTACAGGAAGATGGCAACCTTGCTGCAAATGGAGAAGATAATATGGAAAATGAAGTTGTCAATGAGGCGACAAATGGAGAAGACAATGATGATGCACTTGCAGTCCATGGAGAAGATAATGATTTTGATGATAACATTGGAAGAATTCTACTGGAACGCATACAGTTGCCAGTACAGAACTTACAGAGAGGCTGCGATTGGACAAAAAACCTCATGGACAATTATACAGTTTATTTTGGACATGACTTGGCAAACAGCTTCTACCCAGTCCTGCAACGAGCCATCGGGGTGGGCAGTGCCTTCGAAGGTTGGAGTCTCCGTGAGCAGGATGTTGTGTTCCAGGTGCTCATACCCATGACTCCTCCCCGAGGCCACAGCTTCCACCTGGAGCTGGACTCTGCAGAGCAGAGGCACGTGAGGAACTTCCATGTCCGCGTGCAGCTGGAGTGCACCTGCAGCATGGAGCAGCAGGCTGAGAACATGCTGTGCTTCCTGCACCACCCCGAGGAGGAGCTGAGGAGCAATCAGGATGCCAGCCTCCTGGACACCCTGTGCACCGACTCCTACCTGGATGTGCAGAAAACTGCCCGCTGGTTCTACCAGCTGGTGAGAGCCATCTGGCCAGCTTTGCCTCAGTCACACAATTGGCATTTAAAGCTGCTGCCCTCCAGTCGCTCCTGCCAATTCCAGGTGAGCAATGGCACAGAGATCTTCAGGATTAAGATGCTGTTTGGGGTACGGAGAGGAGACTCCGACATCTTTGTGAGCAGCCAGCCTAGAGAGGCCTACACCCAAAGCACAGCCTGGTCTGAGACCTATGCTGTGGCAGAGATGAAATTCTTCGAGCACATCGCCGAGCAGGCTCCCCATGACAGTTTGCACCTCAAATGCCTGCAGTTCTTCACCCGTCTTGTGCTGGGCTTCAGCTTTTCCACCTACTCCATGAAGACCATTGTCATGCACCTGCTCACTGTGGTGCCCGTGTCCCAGTGGCGTAGGAGAGATTTCCTGCTGCGGCTGGTGGATATCATCAATGGCCTGCACTTGTCTGTGCGAGGAAAGCTCCTCGACCATTTCATTGTGGGGAACCAGATGCTGCCACAGGTCATCCGTTTACCCCCGGATGTTCAACAAGCTCCACCATACAATCTGTTCCATCGCCTGGCAGAGGATCCAGCTGCATACTCCCAGGCCATAAAGGAGTACCGGGATCTGCAAAAGAAGTTCAAAAGAATCGTTCGTGGTGAGCAGTGAATGAAGGTGCCAATGCACAGAGCTGTGCTTGTACTGCTCACAGCTGACACCAGAGATACCTCATCGTACAATTTTGGTGCTTTGAGAAGAAAATAATGTAAACAAAGGCTCTGGTGGAGGCCCACAGCCTCTCCTGCCACCTCAGCAGTATAGTATAAATTATCATATATGTAGTATATATAGAAGAAGACAAAAAATATACTAATATAAGTAGTATTGAAAATATCAAATATCCATTTTTATGTCCTGATAAAAAATAATTCTGGAAAGTTTAATATTTTGTTATGTTTAAATACTAAAATAGAGTGCATATTAAGTGTAATTATCTGTTGTGAAATGTACTAATGCTAGTAGTCCATTTATGTCCAGAAAGATTTCCATAAAGTAGACATATTTATAACATATATGACATTGACATAGATATACTATAGTCATTATAGATTACTATAAATGCATAACATATATAATATATCGTATGTATATAATGTATTATGTATGATCATATTCTTTTCATAAACAAGTAATGCCACATCTAGGGTCACTATCTGTTGAGACCCATAGTAGTGCTCTATAGTTAGTGCATTTCTGAGTGGAGAGATGGAAACTGCTTTGATCTTGTTTCAATAAAATACAATTGATCAGAATCAGGATTGTGCAAGACGTTATTGATCTCAGCCAGATGGATTGTGTTGGTAAAAGTCACACGCTGTGAATCTGGGCTCAGGAGTTGCCTACTTGAACTCCACCAAAGTGACACTGCTGAACGGGTTCTAATCAGAAATTAAGCCCAGCTGCCCCCAGCCCCTGTGATGACAGAATCACAGAATGGCTTGGCTTGGAAGGCTCCTCAGAAATTGCCTCGTCCCAGCCCTGCTGCCGAGGACAGGGACTCCTTGCACTAGGCCAGGATGCTGCAAGCGCCTCCCAGGCTGGGCTGGAGCACAGCCAGGGACGGGGCAGCCACAGCTGCTGTGGGCAGCGTGGGCCAGGGCTCAGCAGCTCCAGAGGGCAGAATGTCCTGCCCGCCTCCAGCCCAAGGCCTCCCTGTGGCACTGGGGAGCCGCCGGCCCTGGCACTGTCCCTGCAGGCCCTTGCACACAGCCCCTGTGCAGGGCTGTGCTGGGCCCGTGCAGGGGCTGCCAGGCTGCGGGAAGGTGTCCCTGCAGAAGGCTGGCACAGCCTGGGGCCAGCAGTGCCACCGTGAGGGCAGCACGCGGGGCCTGGCACGGCCGTCGGGGCGCGAGGCCACAGGGCACAGGGCGCCCGGGCCCTGGCAGCTGGAGCAGGAGCTCTGCAGCGCGGGCGGCACAGAGCCGTGGGCTCCCGCAGCTCTGAGCCCTCACGGCTGAGGCAGCTGCCCAGGCACGGCCGGCTGGGGACACGCGGCCACCCCAGGGCCACCCGCACGGGGACCCTGCTCTGGGGCCAGGCCAGGCCGCAGCAGGGAGCAGCCATGGGGCTGTGCCCGGGGAGGGAACGGCTCTGCCCAGGGACAGGGCTCTGCCAGCAGGGCAGCACGGACAGCAGGGGGCGCAGGACAGCAGTCACTGCCCCGCTGCCCTGGGACAGTCCTGGCAGACACACGGAACACGGGGCTGGCAGGAGGCATCATCCTCACTGTGCCCACCTGAACACAGGGACATAAGGCACAGTGGGAATGGGGACACAGTAGACACCTCTCCTCTGGGAATATCCCCCCTTCCCTGGGACCCTGACAGAACACAGGGGATGGGGCTGTGCAAGGTGAACCCAATGATTGATGAGGAGGACAATGCCAAGGTTACATCTGCCAGCACTCTGCATCCAAACTGCTCCATGGAGGAGAAAAATAGAGGAGTCCTTGCCACAGCAGATTCCTTCTGAAGGAAAATGTTCTGTATTCCTGCACATGGGTGTCCTTTCTGGACTGCTACTCAAGTGCTGCTCCTGCTCTCCAGGCTGTGGAGTATCTGCACAACAGAAGCAATGAAGCAAAGAGCAAAGGCCAGGAGAGCTCGAGTTGTGGCCAGGAGAGCTGAAGCAGAGGATATGAGAACTCATGCAGCGACTTGCAGGGGGAAGTAGGAAAGAGAGGCAGAAGGAATTTTGCTAAATAATGACTAACTAGCCAGAGTAAATGGGGTGGTAAAGGCCAGAAATTAGGAAGAAGGCAGCAAACTTCAGGCAAATGATCAAGAAAAAGACCACAAAGAGGAAGAAAACCATCTTTCTTGCTCTTTCTATTACATGTGCTCTTCCAGAATCTAGACTGAAAATTCTTGTTGAACTCAACCAGCCCTACTGTGGTGAAATGGTTCTGCTTAGAACTTAAGCCAATTTACACCCAGCCCTTCTGCTCCCTGAAGAGCAGAGAAACAATTGGGCAAAGGGAGGTGGAAGTGAGACCATGCTGCCACTCTTCTGAAAACTAGAAGAAGCTCCTTCAGGAACAGTTCCTGAAGTCAGCACACTCTGTTTGTGACAGCGGCACCAGCAACAAGCAAGTGTAACCTGAGCAAAGCACTTTATTTCTGTGACACCTGGAGGCGTTATCACTGAGCAATACTTTGATCTACCAGGTGGGAGCAAAATGAAGTGATGCCGCTTGTTTTCAGGAGATTTCCTCACTCCAAGCTCTCCTGGCTCACCCCAGCCCACCTGTGACATCCAGCTCTGTCTCAGATTCCCATCCCAGCCAAGCAGCTGTGCAGCTAAAATCTACCTTGAAAAACAACTGAAATAAACTCAAGCTGAAGAAGAAACTTTCTTTTGTGGCAGACAGAGAGGTTTGGCCAGACAGCAGAGCCCTCTTCAGTCCAGTGAGGGGTAGTGAAGAGCTGGTTGAACCAATGTGACCTTGCAAACACTGGCAAGCTCCCAGTTGGGCCAAACTGGAATTTATCTGGTATAAATTGGGTGCAGCAGGCACCAGGATCTTCCAGACAAATGCACCCAGTCATTGCAGGTTTCACTATTGGTAGAAGACAAGGATCAATCAAAGCCCGAGAGTGGGAAAGGCAGAAATACATCACATATTTACATATAGAAACTCTTGGAACAAGGATTTTTGCATTGAGAAATTTGGGGTGGAGAGGAAAAAGAGGGAGGAAAGGGAGGAAACTCACACTCTAAAGCTAATAAAAAAAAAAAAATTAAAGTGATTTGGCAAAATCATGTGACAAGGTAGTTTCTCTTGCAAACAGGTGCACAGCAGTTTTAGAAATATTAAATCTCAAGACGTTTGCATTGCACAATAAATGGCAGCCAGAAAACATGCTGATGTTTTTTGGCAGTGTTTTGTATGTCATGGTATTTTTTTTTCTTTAGAGCTTCCATCAGCAGGAGGCAAAGCTTTGCCAAGGAAAAGGAATCAAATCTGGATGCAGCAAGTCTCACATTCAGACAGAGGCTCCCTGCCAGATGCTACGGGGCCAAATCGGAAACAACCACACTGAGTTCATTATGAAAACTGCATAATCAAAAGCTTGAAAAAAGGCCAAAAAGAAAAAAAAAAATCTGTTTAATACTTAGCTAAATTCTCAACTCTTGAAGTAGATTTGAAGAAAAAATCATCATAATCCCCTCTTCCTTTTGAGGAATTCCTCCCTGTTCATGAGGTGTCCATGAGATGGCAGGAGTGCACTGTCCTCCAGAGGTTGAAGGACTGTCACAATGGTGACATTTCCACACTGAGAATCTCACTCTGGCTGTGGGCACTGCAGACAAAACACTGATTTATCTTTCTGTTTATTGCTCATGGAAAGAGATAAGGAAGTGGCATCAATGGACACATCTTCAGAGAAGAAATTGCCTGGTGCAGTTTCTGGTTGACAGAATCCTGCTCAGTGCAGACCCTGGATCTACAAACTCATCCCAGGCCGTGCACAGGAATTTGTGACCAGGCACTGCAAAACTGAAAGAAAAGGATCCAGACATCTGCCAGAAAGAAATCTGGAAGATGGGATTTAGAAATCACAGCCCTTGTATTTATGGCTGGGGATGACTGTGGAAACAAACCCTCAGGGGTGTCCCAGTTTTCAGCTCTTTTTATCATCCCAAGTTCTCCACACAACTGGGGCACAGCTGTGAGCCTGCCCCTGGTCAGACAGGATCCACAGCAGTCCAAGTTCTGTGAGCTGGGCCAAGGGATGGGCTGGCAAGTTGTGCAAGTGCTTCCCTGAGCCAGGCTGCAGAAGCAACATCCCAGCAAGAGATGGATGCTTGTGTCTGAAGAGATCTCAGCTGCCTCAAGAGAGCAGGTTGAATGATGGAGCTACTCTTTTCATGCTCCTGGTCTTGAGCCAGGATATCTTCCAAGTTTTTGTCCACACTACCTGGACAGGAAAGCAAGAAGAATCAGAATGGTTTGGGTGGGAAGAGATGTTAAAGATCACCAAGTCCCAACCCCACTTCCATGAAGCACTCCATCAGCCTCACACTGGATCTTCTCTAGCAGAGGGCATAACTGGGATGTTACAGCCCACATCTCTTCCCACTGATCCTCTCACTGTATCCACCCTGGGGGAGCAGAACTGGAGCAGTTTTGCTGTGCTGGGAGCTCCATGTGCACCTGGGAGCTCTCACCTGCAGGCACTGCTGTGATGGAACAGGTCTGCCTTGTACTGAGCAGGGGAGGGGGGCTTAGGAGCTGCTGAGGGACACCCCAAAGTGTCACTTGATCTGTATATTCTAGTACAACAAAGACCTGTTCCCTTCCCAGTGTCCCATCCCTCAGCAAGCCAGGCATTCCCAGTGACATCACTGGAGCCTGCAAACAGCTCTGCTGGAGGCAGACACTGCCCTCTGCAATGACCAAGAGATGATGTTGGTTAACTTTCTCAATGCATCCTTTCAGTTTCTTCTAGATGTGCTACTTGGGAACATGAGTTAGTGGTGGCCTTGGCAGTACTAGGGGAACCATGGGACTCAATCTTAGAGGGCTTTTCAAACTTAAATGATTCTATGATTCTTTCCTTTAAAATTTTCAAAGCTTTCCTGGCTTTCAGATTCTGCAGTTCACAATCCCTGATGTGATCTGTGAAATCACTTTCCTATTTTTTATTTCCCACCTTCTCCTGCATGGGACATCAGGTGGTATTCCAACTCCTAGCTGCAAAACCAGTCTCACATCAAGACACACAGACCCAATGAATTCTGTTGCAAAAGTGAATCACCTCCAGAAGCTGAAGTTCATCTGCATCCATAGCAGTTGATGGTTATGGACAATGCTCTGAAAGCACTGGGACAGAAAAAGTATGGATCTCTCAGTGTCATACCTGATTAGGAAAAAATTCTTCCCTGTGGGGGTGGTTTTTCACCTAGTACAGGGTGCCCAGAGAAGCTGTGGCTGCCCCATCCCTGAAAATGCTAAAATGCCAGGCTGGAGCAACCTGGGCTAGTGGGAACTGTCCCTACCCATGGCAGAGGGTTGGAGCGAGATGGTTTTTAAAGTCCCTTTCAACTCAAACCATCCCATGATTCTATGACCTGGCTCCTGATAGTCCATAAAATCCCAGAGACAACAAGGGGATGTCATTGGGATACAAAAGCTTTGAAGATGAGGGGAGAATTGGGTGGGAATTGTCCCTTCCTCTTGAGGACTGTACCATTCCAAGGTCAGTGCCCCATTCCCAAACTACATGCAAATCCACAGGTCTTGGCACTCTTCTTGAGTGCTGGTCTTGAACCCTCAGCCTGACTTGAATCACTGCTTCTCTCTCCAGTCTACACGGGGGAACAGCCCTACGAGTGTGGGGAGTGTGGGAAGAGATTCAGGCAGAGCTCATACCTGATGGAGAACCAGAGAATCCACACTGGGGAGAGACCCTACGAGTGTCATAAATACAGGAAGAGGTTTCAGACCAGCTCTCATCTCATTGAGCACTATTGCACTCACTGGGATGAGAGGCTCTTCTGCTGCTTCGACTGCAGGAAGGGATTCAAGCACAGCTCTGCCCTCATCACTCACTGGCTCATCCACACTGGGGAGGGACCCCACGAGTGTCCTGTGTGTGGGAAGAGCTTCAGGCACAGCTCTCACTTGACCCAACACCAATGGAGTCTCCACTGAGGGAAGCCCTGCGAGTGCGCTGAGTGCAGGAAGAGCTTCGTGCCCTGCTGCAGCTCCATCCCCATGGCAGGATTCGCGCTGGATGATCCCCAGGGACCCCTGGTGGGCAGAGCCCCCCTGAGCCCTGGTGCTGCTGATCCATGTTGGGAAGACACCTGGCTGGGGGCTCCACATCCTCTTGGCTCCCTTTGGCCTGGATTTTTTTTGCATTTCTCTTTGTCCTTCCCAAATACTGGCATCCAGGTAAAAATGAAGATGTTGAATAATGACATGGTTGGGCACATGGGAGCATATTCCAGGGGATGTGGGGGATGCTGGGTTCCAGAGACTTGAGGGTTTCAGGGAGGGACTTGGGGGTTGCTCAGGGCTTTAGGAACCCCAGCCCCAGCAGCTGTGGCTGTGCTGGGAGACCCTGGTGGAGATTCTGGGGCAGCTGATGAACAACCCCCTGCCCTGACACTGTCCCCATGTCCCCCTCTCCCGGGTCCTGCTGTCCCCTGTCCAGGATCCCCCTCTCCTCGCTGTCAGTCCCCTTGCCCCTGGCCCATTCCCATCTCACCCCACTGTCACTCCTGTCCTGCTCTCATCCCAGTGCAAATCCCATTCCTGGTTTCATTCCCTGTCCGTGTCTCGTATTCTTTGCCCGGTTTCCATTCACATATTCCCAGTCCCATATTCTGTGTTCTGTTTCCTTTTTTGTATTCCCAGTGCTACTCCCATTCCCATAATTCAATTTCTGTATTTCCAGTCCCCTTCCCATATCCCCATTGCCAATTCTGTTACCATATTCCCATTTCCATTCCCTGTCCCATGTTTTTAATCCCCATGCCATACCATCTCCCCAGTTATTATTTCCATATTCCTGGTTCCTCTTTTCACTCCTGTTCCCATGTCCCTGTCCCCATTCTCAGTTCCATTCTGTGTCTGTCCTGATTCCCAGTTGTTGGAATGTGTAACACAGAAGCCTCTTTGAGTCCCTCCGAGAGAGAACAGAATGCAAGAATAAAATTAAAAACATTTTCAAAAATAAAGTATACTAAGCCACACCAACATGAAATATATCTCTAAGGTTTAGTTCAAGAAATAGAAATATTAAGTTGCATAAATAGGAAGTAGAAGTATAAATCATAGTGTGAAATACAGAGAAATATGTTTTAAATGCCCTAAGAAGTAAAAGCCATAGAATCTTACGTAAAAAAACAAGCTGCAGTGGGAGCTTAAAAAGAGTTCTAGACAGAATAAAAATAGATTAAAAATATATTTTATATTCTTCAGATAGAATAGATAGGCAATATGCACAAGTTAGATGTAAGCTTTTGTATTAGAAAACCAGAATTCTAATAGGTTTAGGAGAAACGCTTCAGGTTCCTGTTTTTTGATCATTGGGAAATTTGTCAATAAAAATCCATGTATTGGATCCAGAGCTCTCTCGCACTCCTCTCTCTTCTTCCTCCACCATCATCATCACCACTACCAGCACGTGAGAGAAGAAGAAGAAGAGGAAGATGAAGAAGAAAAGAACAGAAGAAGAAAGGCCAGGGAGCATCTGCCTCTGGAGACTCTGCACCAGCCGCAGCTTCGACCTCTTGCAGCAGAGAGCTGCTCCTGCTTCCATCGGAACTTTATGGCAGAGAGATTGAACAGGGACTGGAGAGCCTTGGGCTCTTTGCCTTTGGAGCCTGACGTGCCTTGACAAGAAACAACTTTACAGCAGCCAGCAGCTGCTCTGCTCTGGGAAGATCTAAAGCCATAAACAATCCTGACACCCAGTCCCTTCTCTGTCCCTTATTCCTCAGTCCCTGTGCCATTCCCTATCCATTCTCAGTCTTGGTTCGATCCTGTAGTTCCAGACCCTGTCCCTTATTCCTTGTTCCCTTCACGCTCCAGTCTTGTATTCCAGCTCGCGTCCCCATTCTATCAGCCAAATTCCTGGTCCCTGTCTTCTTTTCGTTCCATTTCCACACCTGGTCCCATTCTCAGTCCCACTGCATTATTCCCATGGCAGTTCCCGGTCCCTGAACATTCATTCCTGTCCTGTTCCTTTTCCTAGTCCCATTCCCAATTTCATTCCCTATCCCTGTCTTATTCCAGGTCTTGGTCCCTGTCAGGTCCCTGTCCCCATGACAAGTGCAGAATTCCCATCCCTGACCGCATTCCATTCCTGTCCCATTCCGTCCCTGCCCATTCTAGGCCTGCATTGTTTAAATTTATCTGTATAAATTGATCAACTCCAATAATGGAATCAATAAAGAATTATTGAGCAAGCAGCAATAAGCAAATCAGCGCTGGGGTCCGGGGAGTCTCCGCTCCACCAGCGGCGCGCACCCCACTCCGTGTCAGTCCCTCTGTTATTTTCATCTTCTCCCGTGTCCGGCCTTTCAGCATCTTCTCACGTTCTTGTCTGTGTCTGCAGCCAGTTGCTGGGGTCTCCTCGGCTCCTGGTGGTGTGGGGGGAAGGCCATGGTCTTCTTCTAGCCATTGGTTGACTTTTTCCATCTTTTTGCAAGCATCCAAACTGGGCACATACAG
Source organism: Erithacus rubecula (assembly GCF_903797595.1). Taxonomy (NCBI): domain Eukaryota; kingdom Metazoa; phylum Chordata; class Aves; order Passeriformes; family Muscicapidae; genus Erithacus; species Erithacus rubecula. The sequence goes on from NW_027635900.1 coordinate 86,147, forward strand.
ATGTTTGTGGCTATTTGAGATATAATCTTCCAGCTAGCTTAAGCAAGTTTCAGTGGTCTTTTGGCCGTGTTCCCTAATTTGGCAATGTTTGATTAGCAAAGTCTTACACGTACTCTGTTACAATTTCCCCTTTTTATCATCATTTTTGCTGATCAATCTTTGCAATTCTGCATGGCTCAGTTCTAACCCTTCGTCCTGTATAGGCTCATACTGTGCTCTACCACATTAAGTGCAGGCTTCCAGCTTTCTTTTGACTATTGTAATGATTTTGTTAAAAATACATGGTCCAAAAATCAAAAAATCACCAAATTAGGGGTCCTGCAATAGTGGACAGTAGGGTAGTTAGCCATGGAGAATGGTTAAACCAGACTCATACCACTCTGCTGCAGTTCTCTTCTCGTTTTTGTTTCTCTAGGCCCTCCCTGAGTTCAGTCATGGCATCCCTAACAACTCCAGTATGGTCTGCATAAACACAACACTGTTCCCCTAGTGCAGCACATAATTCTGTTGTAAAAACATAACGTCAAGTCCCCTATGGTTTTGCAATACTACTTCTGACAGCGATCTTAACCATTTTTCTAATGCACTGATTGATTTTTCAATTGGAATCACGTCCTTATCTACAGCTATTCCGAGTGATTGAAACTTTTGGTTCTGCTGCACAAGTGAGGTTATCCCTGTTTCTGCACCTGCAATTCCTACAGCCATCAGGGTGGCTATAGTCAAAGTGATAAATGGTTCTCGTTTTTGTAAATGATGGTTTGGAGAGTTCTGATTATCATACACAAATTCTTCAGGGTGGTATGTGATTCTGGGAATAATCATCACTTGTCCTGTTTGGATTATTCCCGTGCTGCATTCTCTCTTAGTAGGTAAACATTTTTTTGGTTTTCATTCTACACTAAGAGCTTTATTTCTTCCTGCTCCTGGATTCCAGTGTGATGCAATTGTTTCACATCCCCAGTGTGCACAATAATACTGTCCAGGGCTATTACAATACCCTCATCTGGGGTTGGAGCTAGGACAGAAATAGAATCCTTTCAGATTTGAGCAAGGGCCTATGGGCACTATTTGGCACAGAGTGATCGTGAAACTAGGTGCGCCACATGTTGATTTTCCTATCTAATTAAGCACCACTTAAATGGTTGATGGAGGTTACCTTCTGCCCGCACTCCTTTTTCCCATATGCAGCCTAAAATGATTATCAAATACATAAAGTAAAAGAAAAGTGGTGGATTCCTTTTCTTAATTAAAATCCCCTTGCTGGTTCCGTATGCTGTAATTTTGACCTCGGTTTCTGTGCCTCCTTAGGTGAAAGGCTGGGGGATTTTGTGGTCGGGGTCCATAGGATGTGTTTTGTGCTGACCCCTGGGGCTTTCCAGCATTCTCCC
>NW_027635899.1:0-86602 GCF_903797595.1 Erithacus rubecula
AGGGAAATGGCAGTAGCAGAAATTATTTTTTCAGATGACGTAACAACTAGAAATCCAGACCTGGTACCATGTACACCGGTGATGTGGAGAAAACTTGTGCGGCTTGGGCCACCTGAATATGCGTCTGCCTTAGCGATAATGAAGAGAGATGAGGTGTATGAGACAGTACTCGATATGGCAAAGAAGCTTCGTGCATATGCGGATGCAGTACATGGCCCGACTCATGCTAGAATTGCAGCTGTGGAAACACGCTTGCGAGACTTAGAAGATAAAATAGAGAAAAATCATCGGAAACTCAGGGAGGAGATTAAGGAGGACCTCCTCCAAATTTCAGCTGTACAGATTAGAGACCCTGGTACCCAACGCAGACGTTCCCCCAGTAGGGAGAGGAGCTAGTCAAAACATAACCCATAACAGTGGGGCTGTGCTTCCACCCCTGGGGCAGTCGGTTCCAGGTGTACTGCACGCCCCTCCAGGTGAAAGCAAACTGAGGCCTGCACTCTGCTGCCAAAGGAATGGAGAAGAATGCATTTGCAATGTCAGTAGTGCCATACCACCTTGCTGCCTTGGACTCCTGCACGTACTGGAGTTCCAGCATGTCCGGCACGGCAGAGCTCAGCGGTGGAGTCACTTCATTCAATGCAGGATAGTCCACAGTCAGTCACCATTCTCCATCAGATTTGCGCACAGGCCAAATAGGACTGTTGAAGGGTGAGTGGCTCTTGCTGACCACCCCTTGGCTCTCGAGATCACGGATCATTTTGTGGATGGGGATCACAGTATCTTGATCTGGCGTCCTCCGCTTTGCTTGCTGGAAACATGAATCGTTCCCTCCCCCCACCCCGGAAGCCACAGAGGCCCCTCTGGGAACTGTTCCCACCTACCCCTTTTGTCTAGAGTCTTCAGAGATTCTGGGTGTAACCCGGCAAGCTCCATTGGCATGATAATGGGAAAAATTCTTTCAATTGACACAGTAATAGAAAAACACTCAACCCCCAACATACCCCTTCATCCAAGTCGTTGGTGAACAAGTTAAACAACAATGGATGAGTATTGAACATTGAGGGATACCGCTAGAGAGAGGCCTCCAACTAGAACCTGTGCCACTGATTACAATCCCCTGGAACCTGCTGTTCAGCTAGTTCTCAATGTACATCACTGTCTGAATTGACGCTGGCCGGATGCCAGATGCCCACCAAAGCTGCTCTCTCACTCCCCTCCACAGCGGGACAGGAGAAGGAAAATATAACAAAGGGTTCATGGGTTGAGACAAGGACCAGGAGAGATCACTCACCAAATATCATCACGGGAAAAACATACTCAGATATATTAATTGAATTTATTACTTACAAAATCAGAGCAGGATAATGAGAAGTAAAATAAATCTTAAAAACACCTTCCCCTCCCTCCTTCTCAACTCTACCTCCAACCCCAATAGCATAAGGAGACAGAGATTGGGGATTCTATTCAGTTCATCACTGGTGGTTTCTCCCTTTTGATCAGGAAAAGGAGTTGTTTTTCTGCTGCACTGTGAGGGCCCTCCCGTAGGAGACAGTTCTTCACAAACTTCTCCAAGGTGAGTCCATCTCATGATTGACAGTCCTCCCCAAACTGCTGCAGCATGGGCCACTCTTCCATGGGGTGCAGTCCTTCAAGGACAGCCTGCTTCATCAGGGGCTTCTCTCTCCATGGGCCTCTCCCTTGGGATCACAGCATATGCTCATTCACCCACCTGCTTCAGTGTGGGGCTCCTCCATGGGCCACAGGTGGATCTCTGCATCCTCGTGGATATCCATGGGCTGCAGGGGCACAGCTGCTTCACTACAGTCTTCACCATGGTCTTCACCATGGACTGCAGAGGAATCCCAGCTCCAGTGCCTGGAGCACCTCCTCTCCCTCCTTCTCCACTAACCTTGGTGTCTGCATAGTTGTTCATCTCAAATATTCTTACAATGCTTTCCTCTGGCCGCAATTACAACTGCACAATAACTTTTTTTTTTTTCTTCTTAAATATGTTATCACAGAGGCATTGCCACCATTTCTAAATGGCCCAGCCTTGACCAATGGCACATCCATCTTTGGAGCTGTCAGGGATTGGCTATGCCAGACATGGAAGAAGCTTCTAGCACCTTCTCTCAGAAGCCACCTCTGTAGCTCCCCTGCTACCAAAACCAGGCCATGCAAACCCAATACACTGTCCACTTGAAGCCCACGTGATTTTTTGCCTTTTCTTTTATATACCTTTTATGTATCCTCAGTATTCTTAGCATGCATACTTGTAATTCTTTAAGTCTGATAACTTATCATAGTCCTAGTGTTGTTAGGCCAGGAGACCAAACATCCTAGAGGCCTCACAGTTGGAGGTCAGAAAGCCCTACGTTATCTTGAGAAACCAAGCCCCCCTCTAGAACATATCCTGTAAACTAAGATTTGGCCCATCCAGGGTGGAATTTCTTGGGATGTGGGGATATCATGCTATTCATCCAAGCCTCTCATTGGGGCATCTTTGTTAGAGATGCTAATTTGTAAGGTCTATAAATTGTATATGCGATCTATTGGGAGTGTGCGTGTCGGTGCATTCCACCTTGGCCAAGTGGTGCACCATAAATATCCTTATTAAATACTGAGATAAAAACCCTTTATCCCTTAACTGTGTCTGGCTCTCAGTTTTTTTAACACCAGGAAAAGACATCACACTTGTTCAACCCACACTTCCTGAGTTTGACTATGAGTATGTTGTGAGAGGCAGTGTCAAATGCTTTGCCGAAGTCAAGGCAAGCAATATCCACTGCTCTCTCCTCATTCATCCAGGTAGTTGTTTCATTGTAAAAGGCAATTAGGTTGGTCAAGCATGATTTATCTTTAGTGATTCCACTCCTTATCACTTTGTAATTCATGTGGGTAGAGATGGCCTTCAGAATGAGGCGCCCCATCACCTTTCCAGGGATTTAGGTGAGGCTGACTGGCTGGTACTTCCCTGGGTCCTCCTTTTTGAAGACTGGGCTGACATTTCACCAGCTCTCTCAGCACTTGTGAATGCATCCCTTTGGGGCCCATGAACTTGAAGATGTTAAATTTGCCTAGGTGTTCTCTAACCCAATCCTCCTTGACCAAGGGAAATTCTTCTTTCCACCATTCCTTTACCCTTGTCTCTTGGGTCAGAGATTCCTGAGGGCTAGTCTTGTCAGTGAAGATCAATGGAAAGAAGGCATTCAATAACTCTGCCTTGTCTGCATCCTCTGTTACCAGGGTCGCCCCTCTATTTAGTAATGGCCCCACATTATCCTTTGTTTTCATTTTGTTCCTGATATATTTGAGAAAGCCCTTCTTGTTGGCCTTGACATTCAGACCTATGGGGCTGCAGTATATTGCACACTCAATGATGAATAAAATAATGAATTTATATGAAAGGCATCAAGACAGAAGTTTTTACAACTGATTTAGTAGTGCTTTTAGGAAAACAGTGCCCGCATTTCCATTGCAGCCAGAGAAACCCAACCTGCTACAGTCAAATGATCTTTGATTGCTGTTCTGTAGACAAATTATTTTGTGGTCATATGGATGTATCTGGCAAGGTAGAGCAAATAGTAAATGTTATGCTGGAAGAAGTTGCATGAGGAAACAAAGTGGACTGTTATGACCTTGGGCAGATATATAGTTCTGACATCCGGCTTTGGAAATGGGAGCTCCCTGATCCTGCAGACTGATCATTTTTTGAAGGCCTCTTGAAATCATAGTGCTTACCAGTGTGATTAAATGCCTCCAGAGTTGGCACCTTTGAGGACATAGGCATATATTTTTCAGGAATTTTAAGACTGATGTAGTGGTGGCCCATGCTGCTGGAGTAATGACAGGGTTCTCATTAGGGATGTATTGGAAGTTGCATCACCATTTTATAATGTGCAGGCTGAGGAAATGATGCTGGAGGACCCAAGCAATATATCAGCATCCATCTCTGATCTATAGCTGGCCTCTCCCTTCTGAGCCCTCATTAACTGCCTTAAAATATCGATCAAAAATTATTGCTCTCTTTAGATCTCTGTGTGTGTGGTGGACTTGAAGGGACTGGGGTGTTGCCAGGGTATGTTTTCCCTAGCTAGATAAGTCTCTTGTTTTTGCTTTTTTTTTTCCCTATTTTTTCCTCTTCCAAATTAATCTTTTCAGATAATTTAGTTTCATGGCTCAGCATTTTGGAAATAAAATGAGTGTAAGGAGTTCCTTTAACTGCAGCTGTAAGGCCAGGATTTGTGCCAAAAAACCCCTGGTCCTATCTTGGTGTGGGTCATGCGGGCCATGAGAGGCCTCAGCACAGCATTTTCACAGCTTTTCCACTTCACAAATCATGGTACCTTGGGAAGATGATGTTGCACGTAAGGCTTGGGTGGACAGCACCCACCTCCATCCCCCTGGAACCACACCAGGGACCAGTCACCTCCCACTCATCTTCTTATGCCCAGATGACAGCACACCCAGACTAGTGATCAGGGGGCAGGAGAAGCCCCAAATGGCTGAGGCAAAAGGAAGCTCAGAAGCTTTGCAGTCAGCTGAAAAAAAATTAAAATAAGAACAAGCTATCAAACTCCAGTGACAGTGCTGCTGGTTTCCTTTTGAACCCTGCCATGCCTCATCCCAAGGACATGGGCACAGATGGGGTTCGTTTTCTGAAAGAGGGCATTATGGCCACTATATGCTGTGTGGTTCACATGCAGGAGGTCTCTGCGAGGAGGAGGAACAACAAGTGATTCATTGCCTGAGGGCTGTTTATGCTTTTGGCTTTTTTCTCAGGCTGGAGAAACCATGTGTCACTTGCCTGCAACATCTGCAGCTTCACTGCAGCTGCATGCTTTCATTTTCTCACTCCAAAATTCTTGGAAAACTCTTTTTCCTGAGCATGGCAGGTCCATGTGTACAACAGCTGAAGTATCCACAGGATTTTAGAATCCCTGACTATTCCTCAGATGATGAACTAGAACACCTTCATCGTTATTGTCAATAAAAAGTCACATGCCCATTTTTATATGCTAATGAAGGATATCTCAACATCAATTTGCCAATTACATGTAAGCTTAGTGGTCACTAGATAATGCACCATGGGCTTGGGAGTGTTTACCCCTTTTCAAATCCCTCTGAAGTTGCTCAGAATTGGAGACATCTAATTTCCCAGGTCAAAAATTATCTTAGGTTGACAGCCTCCCTGCCCCAAAACTTCTATTGCAAACAGCCTGAACAGGGATCTAATGTAGCACTACAAGTAGAAACTTAATTGTAACAGAGTGTTTGCATAAATACAAGACACTTAGTTGTTTTCTACTCTTTTCTTGGTTTCACATTTAAGTCTCCCATCATGCCCAAGTAATGACATTCGGAACTGTTTCATTACAGTTTGCTTAGAACAGTTTTCTGCAGTACTAGCTGTACAAAATCACTTGTACAGTTTGATCCAGAGGTTTACCAAAAAAGCTCCTAAATGTAACAGAAAAAAACTAATTACTAGAAAAAGGTCAGTTAAGGAAAGCAAAAGAAAAATATTGCTTCTGCTTTTAGAGACTTCTCAAAAAGTTACAGCTGTAGCAAACATAATTTCTTCAGCTGAAGGAGGCCCAGCAAGAAAAACAGAAACTTTCTTTTGCTCTGCAACAGTGTTATGAATTGAGTGAAAGTGTTAGGCAAGCCCTGCCATAGGTTCAGATTTTTGGCAGCAGCTTAAATTCCGGTCACCTGCATCTAAACCACACTAGCTCGCAAGTTCTAAAAATGGCAAATCTGGTCTATTATAAAATGAGCTATTGATTGGATAGACAGGAGATTAACAGACAAAAGACTTTAAACATAGTTACTTACTTACACAGGTTAAAACAAAGAACTATTAGCAAATTTACATAAAACAGTGTACAACATAAAAGTACCTATATTATAGCTAGCAGAGAAATAGTACAGATTAGAAGTCAATGTAACTTGCCACAAAATTGATGATGGAGTACACATAGAGTCCTTTCACTCAACTTCTGGAAGAGTAACCATGAAGTTCCAGGGAAAAGCCCTACATGTTTCCAGGGAATGTGCAGAAGACTTCTGCTTTGTGAATGCTTTGTGTAGCCTTTATAGTTTGTAAAGTGAAATGTCTTTCAGTCAGAAATTCAGGGCTTATTGTTACATTGTATATTGCAGATGGTCTAAAAGTTGCAGCCTGAAACTCAATGTCTTGGTTTAGTTCGATTTCCTGGCCAACACACCAATAAATGTTACAGTATAGGTTTGCCAATTTCAATATACTCATTTTCTGTTGTGAGATAGAATTTGGAGCAAAAGCAAGGCAGGCTTGAAACTTAAAAGAGTATAAAACTTTATTAACAACACAAAGAAAATAATAAATTCAGAATAAGATCTTCAGACCACTCCTTCCTTCCCCCTCTCGCACCTTCTTAACAACAACATACAGAAACATTTCAGTCAGTTCAATCAGTTCTCAACTTAAATAATCTTTCACAGTTCACTTTAGGGAGAGGAGTCTCTTCTTGTTTGGCTATAGGGATATTTTCCACAGGAAGAAAAAAAACCAGTTCTCTTGTGGCTTTATTTTCCACTAACATCCTCCCATCTTCACAGCTCTCCCAAACTGTGTTTATGGGCCATGTTAAACTCATGGGGTGCTTACTTTTAAGAATGAACTGTTCAAAATCAAAAGTTATCTTCATCTCTCTTTTCTCTGTCCATACTTCATTTCCAGGAACAGAGATCCCCTTTTTCCCTCCGGGCAAATGATCTTCCAAACACTTCAAGCTCCCCATGTCTTTTTCCACCGTTTATAGGCATTTTTAGTGTAGGATAGTCCACCCCTATAGCTTACAAAAAGACTTTTTCAGCCAACCTTCACAGAGTCTCCTCATTCTCCTTCCACCTAGATCTTGACTTCTGCTTCACTGACTTTGGTGTATCCTTTCTGGTTTTTTTTCCTCTCACTCAAGGGAGGATTGAAGGTCTGCAAGACTTATCTGAGTAATGAAAGGGTTAAAATCTCACATGGAGGATACAGGGGCTGCAGTCGACTATGCTGGAGCTCTGCCAAGATCTCAGGACACATCGGGCCACACTGAGGAGCTGGGCAAGGGCTGCCCACTGGGACTTGTCTTCACCTTGCCCAGCAAGCAAGGGTGTGGAAGGGCTCTTCCAGAATGGGGCTCAGCTGCCTCCACCCCCCAGGCCGTGTAGGCAGCTGGGCAGGCCCAGCCACTGCACAGCTGCTCCAAGCTGGTGACAGGGCAGGGCCTCACTGAGCCGAGTCCATGCCAGGGGAGGGGGCTAGGATCTTAGCAACGGGCCTCTCCTCCCCCTGGCCATCAGGGCCCTGGTTGAAAATGGGGACCAGCAGCCTCCCAAGCCCACCCCTGCCCATCCCGGGTAACATGGGAGGGGGCCCAGGCTGCTGTTATCTTGTGAAAGGCCGGAAAGGGTTTTTCCCAGGGTTTACTTGCTTTAAAATGTGGATTAATGGAAGCAAAATAACTTCTCTAATTGGTTTCTCAGGCTGTCAACAACTAAACCAGCCTCCAATTGGTCCCATAAATTCACAGAGGAAATTCTCAGGGAGAAAAACTTCTGAGTATGCCCTCCCCCAGGTGTCTTCAGTGGATAACCAGCACATTCAACCAGCCTGTAAGTAGGCAGGTACCTGGGTGAGTGATGATAGGATGGATTTGAACAAATACAGAGACTCCCAACCAATCTATTGAACCCTAAGTGCAGATGTATCACTGGCCATGGAAATGAGTGACTGGGACCATAACAAATCACATGTGTATGCCTGGGAAATTCAGATCCCCTATTTAAGGATAATGCAGAACAATAAAGAGGCTTTTGTCACATGGATCACAGAGATTCGTGCTGTGTCTGTCTCCACCAACAACCCCAGTCAACATTATAGTTTATCTCCCTTCAATCTGGTCTCAAGGCAAGATGTTTATTGTCAGCTAGGACTACCACCTACATCGTGCCAGAGATAACTCTACCAGACAGATCTCTGGCTTGGGTTATCTCATCAATTAGCAGATTCATGTGAGGGGGAAGATGTCCTGAGGTATTGCACCAGCTGATAGGCAGAACAGATAAGCCCTCCTTTGGCAGGGAATATCCTACTACAAACCATCTTCAGCAGAAATATGCCCTTACCGTAACCCCTGTGTCTTGAAGAGCTCCTGTCAGAAGATTTGAAATAATGTTGAAAACATGTCTCACCAACATTGCAAATAGCAGATTATTAAAATGTAAAGAGAAAAAAATCAAATCTTGAACCTGCCAAGTGTACTTCACACATTCAATGCTTTGCCTATGATTTTAAGCATTAAGTTTGTGGGGAAATTTAGGCAAGCAAATCTTTGCAGATTCTGGCTTCATAGCAAAGTGGACCTATGGATTTCCTCTTGTTAGCAGCTTCAGAGATAATTTTGCATTCTTCTTGTTTACAACAATGAGCTTAATTGCTGTTGTTGAACCTCAAGTTCTGTGAAGGATTATTGTTGGGGGTTGAGCGTTTTTCTATTACTGTGTCAATTTAAAGAATTTTTCCCATTATCACGCCAATGAAGTTTGCCGGGTTACACCCAGGATCTTTGATGACTCTAGACAAAAGGGGTAGGTGGGAGCTGGGCTTCCGGAGGGGTTACTCGTGTTTCCAGAGGGATTGCTCATGTTTCCGGCGAGCTCGGAGGAGGACCCCTGTCTCCAGCCATGCGGCTGAACGCAGGGGAGCCAGACGGTCTACAATCACCTGCCCTGCATCTTCCCCGTTCCAGCCTTCTACCTCTGAGGACACAGCTGACCACCAGAACCCAAACAGTGAGGGAGGAGCTGCCTGCTCCAGCCCGCTCCCACCTGAGACTGGCGTGGCCGCTGCTGCCCCCTCCCACTTCTGCTCCTGCCTGCTTCTCTGCAGCTGTTGGGTTTTGCTCCATCTGCAGCACTGGGACCGAGTGCAGAGAGACTGTGCCTGCAGCTTGAGAAAGGGCTGGAACTGAGTTATCTGTTCTGTTTTGTTGGTAATTTTAACAACTGCTGTTTCTGCTTTTATGGTTAGATAGATTAGTAAAAGAGCTGTTATTCCTACCCCCTTATCTCTGCCTCAGAGTCCTTGATTCAAACAATTATAATACTTGGGGGGAGTGGAATTAAAGTCTCTATTTTAAAGGAAAACTTCTGCCTTTATCGGCAGACACCTGTCCTTCTAACCAGGACAATTATTTTTTTAGGGAAAAGGAATTCTCACCAGGAGGCTGAGTTGCACCATTCTTCCACTGAAAGAGAATATTTGTACTCTCTACAATTACCTGAAAGGAGGTTGTAGTGAGGTGGGGATCAGCCTCTTCTCCCAGGCAACCAGCAACAGGATGAGAGGACATAGCCTCAAGCTGCACCAGGGGAGGTTTAGGTTGGACATTAGGAAGAATTTTGATTAGATATTGGAATGGGCTGTGCCGGGAGGTGGTGGAGTCACCAGCCCTGGAGGTATTTAAGGACAGACTGGATGTAGCACTTAGTGCCATGGCCTAGTTGAGATGGTGGTGTTCGGTCATAGTTTGGACTCAATGATCTCAGAGATCTTTTCCAACCTAATTGATTCTGTGATTTTACTTGTGCTTTAAACTAAAAATCAGTAAAGTGTGTTTCCTTAGCAATTTTCCATTTATAGAAATATTTAATTTTTTTTTTTTTTTCAGTGGGAAAACCAAATAAAACTTGTTTACACTGCATGGATCCAAATGCAAATTTGGCTCAAATATAAGACTCCATAAAGGTTTCTAACCCTTAAAAGAACATTGTTTAAGAAGAGTTGTCATTCACTGTACAAAATAAAGAGCTTCAACCAAGGGTTATAAATGGACTGATAAACTAATTTTTTTATTTCTGTTTATTTTCTGCTACCTTCCAGGTTTATGGCAGACCACAAAAACATTCTGCTCTGCGCTATGATCTGGGTCTCCAACAAGACTTCACCACTGACACCTTAAAATCAAAGCACCAGCAGAAAAGTAGCAATCAGCACCATCTTGACTGGTCAGCAAGCTCTGATACTGGATCCACTTCTCAAAATTGCTTTGTTAACACAGAACCCAGTAGAGAAACAGTTAGTGCCACCAAGGTCTCCGCTCTGGAGCCAGGATTTTCCTTCAGCAAATCCCAGGCAAAAAAGTCATGCATCAGCAGCACATGGGGGCAGCTGTCAGCCAGTGGTAATGAGCTTGCCATTTGCAGTGCAGTCTCATCACCCAACAGCATCAGCGGGACTACCCAGCTGAGCAGTGCCTCTGAGTGCAATGGGCTTTTGCCTCTTGGAGATCAAGAGGGAGGTGTGCAGCTGGAAGCCCCCAATCAGCCCACCAGGAGTACAAAGAAGAAGTCCTGCAAAAACAACTGGCTATGTCAAGCCATCCAAACCACAAATATCAAATGGATAAAAAGTGCTCAGAAAGCATTTGACAGCAAATCCCATGACAGCATGCAAGGTAAAAAGGAGTCTTATTCAATGGACAGTGTGTTGGATACATCACCCTCGAATCAGAATCCCATTTCTGCTAGCAGTTCTGAAAGTGACACCCGTCGCATACAAATTACTATCCCAATAAAATCTCTGACAACAGATACATCTGGCAACAAAAGGAGAAAAAGGTACTCCACAAAATCTTTCATAGAAAAAACTCTCCAGGATAAAAGCCTGCCTTCTGGACTTGCTATGAGCAGTGAAGTAGCAAACAGGACTAGCTTTCAGCCAGAGGGGAGTACAAAAGATCTTCGAGCCACAGAGACAGGAAAAGTGCTTGAAAATGAGTCCCCCTTAGTAGCTATTGACAGTGGTGTGTTCACTGACAAAGCCTCCCCCAACTGTGCCACCAGATTCAGAAAATCTGTATCTGTGACATCCACACTCATATCCACCGATCTTCCCACAGCCAGCATATTATCTGAGATCCAGCACCCCAAACATGCAGCTAAGCAGCAATGGACCTGTAGCCAACTTAAATCTATCCTTCAGGACACCTCCATGACAACATCTGAGAAACCGATGGTGAAGCCTCCTTCAGCTTACCCCATCACACCATCCAGCCCTCTTTATACCAATACAGACAGTCTTACTGTGATCACACCTGTCAAGAAAAAAAGAGGACGACCAAAGAAACAGCCTTTGCTCACTGTTGAAACCATTCATGAGGGAATCTCCACCAGTCCAGTGAGTCCAATCAATCACAAATTACCAGGAACAAAGAAAAGGAAGAGGAGAAGGAATCTGCCCAAGTTGGCCCAGATAGTTCCAGGAGAGGACAAGTCCATTAGTGAACTCAAGTTTCATAAAAGGGTCACAAAGCTTGGGGTCTTAGATAAGAAGACCATCAAGACCATTAATAAAATGAAAACCCTCAAGAGGAAAATCATTCTCAATCAGATCTTGTCCTCCTGCTCCAGCAGCATAGCTCTGAAAGCAAAAGTCCAGACCCTGTTTAGTGTTGGGCCAATCACCATTCATGCTGAACTAGGGAAGCAGATCAATGTCAGCAAGAGGGGGACTATCTACATTGGTAAAAAACGGGGCAGAAAGCCAAGGGCAGAGCTGCAGCCTCAGCAAGAAGAACCTAAGCCATCAAGCACTCAAGGCCTGTTTCCAGTCAGCCAGAAAACCCAGCAGTGCCTTCCAACTTGCAGTCACTTGTGGCATCATCACCAGCAGCTATTCATCCACTTTCAACACAGTTAGTGGGGATTAATGACAACCTCAGCTCTGCAAGCACTGAAACTAATTTTTCAGAGTTAAAAACTATGCCAAATCTTCAACCTATCAGTGCTCTTCTTACAGAAGCCCAGAAAGGAATGCACAGTAAAACTTGGAAGCTGTCTCCACCCCGACTAATGGCTAATTCACCTTCTCACCTCTGTGAAATAGGTTCTCTGAAAGATGTCACACTGTCGCCAGCGAGTGAGTCTCACAGTGAGGAAACCATACCAAGCGACAGTAAGGTAGGTACAGACAACAACAGTACCTCTGACCAAGGTGAGAAAAACTCAGAATCCCACCGGAGATACTCCTTTGATTTCTCCACCCTGGGCACTCCAGAGGCTATCCCATCTGACACCAGCATAAAGAACAGGCATGGTCTGTGGCAGAAACATCTCATTGTGGATAGCTTTCTCTTTCATGAGGGTATTAAAAAGCCAAAGCACAAGAGGAAAAGGAAAAGCCTGCAGAACATAGATAACCTCCAGGCAGACTTTGAGGAACTCATCAATAAGTTTCAAGTGTTCAGGATTTCCTGTAAAAGTTGCACATTTTATCATGAAAATTCATATCCCAGCATCTTCAGGATTAATTTTGATCACTACTACCCTGTGCCATATATCCATTATGACCCATTGCTCTATCTTCGCAAGACCTCTGATATAAAGTCTAAGAAGAAGCGTGGTAGACCTGGCAAAACCAATGACACTGTGACAAAGGTGCCTTTTTTACAAGGGTTCAGTTACCCTATTCCCAGTGGGAGTTACTATGCACCCTATGGAATGCCTTACACATTAATGTCCATGATGAATCTTGGTTACTATGGTCAGTATCCAGCCCCTCTGTACCTGTCTCACACACTTGGAGCACCTTCCCCATTTATGAGACCTACTATGCCCCCCCTCCAATTCCATGCAAGCTCTCATATGAAGATGTCTACCACTGCCAAACATAAAGCAAAACATGGAGTGCACCAACAGGCCCCTATGGGCCTTGGAGACATGCAGTCCTCTTTGGCTCCTCCAAAGGTTGGAGGAACAAGCCTTTCAAGTGGCCGACTGAAAAGGAAACGCAAACATAAGCACAAGTGTAAGGATGACCAGATATTGGGGACACATGAAGATCTGAGTGGTCTCTTTGCTAGCAAGTCCACTGGCTTCCCCAGCCATGCAATCAATGAAAGGCTAAGCAGCTCAGATGAAGACTTCTTGCTCAATGAGAAAACACAAGAAACAGAAGCACCAGCATTGTGAAACCAGACACAAAGGCTCAAAGAGTAACTTTGAAGTGGATACACTGTCTATGTTGTCACTTTGTGATGCCCAGCAGTGGACACAGAGTAAAGATAATAGTGACTCAAGCAATGATCCCGTTGACTCTTGCACAAAGAGATACTCTGGTAATACTGAGAGTAATGGGAGGTCGAAGTCCCTGGATATGTTTGGTGAAATGAATCCCTCAAGTGAGAAGCAGAACAATGATGCAAGTGAGAATAAAAGAAGAAGCTTTGAAGGGTTTGGAACTTACCGGGGAAAGGACATTCAGCCCTTCAGTACAAATAAGAAGGACAGAAGTACTTATGATTCTTCAGCTTCTTCAGGTAAACTTTGTTTTATTCTATTTTACCTTACTGCATTGAAATTTTAATGCCAAACAAAGAGGGACTTTCCATTTGCACCAAATATATTTATGAGTCAATAGCTTCTCTGGCTTTTTGTAATTGATTGCCAGTCTGCATACAGACTCTGGGGGCATCAACAAGGAAGTTGTGCATACCTTAAGCCAAAACCTTTAAAAGTCTTTGAGTTTTGCACAACATTTTTTGGAATATTTGTCCTGCGTTCACTTATCTCTCATAGCCTGTTGAGCTTCCTCAAAAAATCTTGCCATTACATTCTGCAACAGCATCAACTATAATACCTGTTGGCAAGGTAGGTATCCCTCTTACCGGTGTCTACTCTTGTGGGGTGGTAGTCTTTGCCCAGCCTTTGGGAGAACAGCCACAGTACAGAGTGAAGAATGTCTGCTCTGGCTCACAAAGCATACAAAAGCCATATGTTGATGAGAAGAACCAGATGCATCGGAAGTTGTGGAGCTGGGTCTGTGTCCCATGACTGTTCCATGACCCATCACTGTGGTGCACTTCTAATCCAGAGGGATCCATCACAGTGATGGCTGTGCTGAACATATGGAGATCCTGGGTACAATACCAGTGTAAATCTGTCCCTTCCAGTTGGCAAGTGTCATGTAAAGTAATTATCTTGAACACTGAGTGGCTATGGGAAGGGACTGGTGTAATGGAGGCAATAAACCCTTACCAACTGACTGAAGAATTTTAGGTCTTATGACTTGGATATATAAGCTGGGTAGATGAAGAAGGAAGAAACTCCTTTCGGATGCTAAAGACATCTGTTGATCTACTGCAGAGGGGCAAAAAAAGGAATCTGAATCTTGTCTGACAGACTGAATTGTACTTTACAAAAGGGACCTGCTTTTGTGATGACACAGAGGCAGGTGTTTTGCTGCAATATAAATGAATTTAACTTGTAAGCAAGCCCAGAGCTCCTGCACAATCTGGTATTTATCACAAAGCAGATTTCACTATAGGTTCTGGAAAAGGGTGAGCTTTACTGAACCAACCAGTGGTGGATGACATTGTGATGTGCTAAAAAAAGGGCTTCAAAGAAACCATAATTCATAGCCTCCAAAATGAAAAACAATCAGCTGAGAATTTGTATAACCCACCAAAGTTAGGATCAAAAGTTTGTTTTTTTTTACTTGTAACTGAGTTCCAAAGACTGCTCAGCCTTAAGCCACCTAGACATTTCCATTTCCTTCACTGAGACCAGTATCTGGACTATAACAATGAAAAACAGTATAAAATGAGAGCTTACCCAATGAAAAGATTCTCATTCGTGACAATGTATTATATCAGACCAATTGTGACACCCAGAAATGAGACACTGAAACATATTGGAAAAGAGACTGAATTCAGTCACTGGTTGCATCAGGGTTACTACATGCCTGACTAACAAAAATATTCTCCATCAAATGCTCCACTGTCTATTGCATTAAGGAAGTTGTGTCCTAGAAGACAAGGGTTAAAAGTCTTCAAACTTTTAAACAAGGCTATTTATCGGTCTTTTAGTGGAAGTTTATGATTTCAGTTTGATGACAGTTGGATTTGTAATCTTTTTGCTTTTTGAATAGATGTTTGCTAAACATTTACTTCCAATTTAATATATTTCACTTAGATGCAAAAAGTGCCAAAATTCTCAACACTGCTGAACCCAAAAGCATTTCCAAAGTAGAGACATGATCTCCACCACGTTTACTTGGAAATATAATTAGTAAAAAAAGTCTGTTTTATGTTATTTTCCTTCAGTTTATTGTATATGCTGATAAAAACATAAGATGGTGTGGTAGAACTGGCAGAAGGAACTCCGTCAGATTTGCTGTTTAAAGTTTTTAAACTTTTTAAAATACTTTTTAGGCCATGACACCGTCTAAGATCTCAGTGCAGACTTTTATCGTCTCTGCCTTTGACCTTCACTGGGATTCCCAACGTAGGTCCACACTTGAGTCTAGCCATAACCATTGACCAGTTCTTACTGAGGGGGAATTAAACTTTTTCATTATAATCTTGACCTTCTTTCTGCTAATTCACCTTACATTTCTGTGTGGTGGCTAAACAGTGATTGACTAATCAGAAAATAAAAGAAAAATGTCCCATAAGATCATATAGCTTTGTCCTGGGAAACCACTTCCACAGCTTAATTGCTCTTTTCATTTGATATTTGTCATCTTTCACAATATAAAAATTATACATAACATAGATAAGAGGAGACACCCTAAATATTTAGATGAAAGCTGAAAATAGATTTATATCACAATTTAAGTGTTATCTTTACTAAGTGAACATATTGGTATTCTCTGTAATACCATTTTCAACTTCATTGTATGTTACTGGAGATGAAATATGGAGCAAGCCTACCTACATACAGTGTAGATATCTGTGATAAAAGTGTCGAGAGACCCATTTAGTGCTCTTAGGTATTCAAGAAATGCAGTTTATTTCAATGTAGTGTTCTGGTGCAGGTGCTATTGAATTGTTGCTATTTTAAAATTGTTATTTGTATTGAAACAGCATTTAACTATTTTTGAAAAGTTCACTGTTCTCTGGTGCTATGTAGTGGTCATGCATAAGGTAGTGAAACACTAATCTTAAAAAATTAAGATTTTAGTTACCTTGCTGAAAATAATTAAAAGTTAGAAGGGAGTAGTTATCTGAAACTTAAATAATTGCTTGTCTGTCATTTCATGTTTGCACAGCTACACTTACAATGGGAAAAGATGAAACTAGTGAGCAGACCCAAAGGAACATAGACAATGCAACCAGAAACCCATTCTTTGAAAAATTGGACTATCCCCAGAAATCATTTGTATTGTCATTGATAGAAAAGGTCAAGAGTTTAGGGTGAGGAAGATTCGCCTCACTTTCTCCTTTTAAGACTCCTCCCCATGAAAACAACCCCAGACTTAATTTAAGAAGTCAATCACGCATGCTTAATAGCTATTCAAGGTAATTACCATAGGAAGTAGGAAATGGGAAGGGCTGTTATTATGAATATGTATTTGTTTGAATCTTTTGCCAATATATAGACTTTGTGATCACCTGTGATTTGGCAGTGTGTATTAGAGGATTACCTCACGCTGCTGCCCAGTGCTGAATAAACATACACTTTCTAACTTTAAATTGTTAGAGAGCCTTTTGTCCGTCACAGTTAAGTATCGGTATTAGACCAACATTCATATTTTGGTACATCAGTAAAAAAAAGTCCTGTCTTATAACCTTAAAGCCTATGTATGATTTTAGAATCTAGAAATATCAGGATATCAAGGGAAGAGTTCTCCATCTTACTTTCTGGAGAAGTTGGTTGCAGTCTGTTACAACTGGAGTGAGAGTTTAGACAAGTCCTGCCCTTGACTCATATTTCTGACAGTAGCTCTGTTTTGGTCACTCCCACCACAATTCCCTGTTGACCCTCTGCCCTGGCCCTTCCCTTGTGGCACCCCTGTGACCCCTGATAATTGGTTTCTGATGTTTTCCCCACCCTGCTCATCCCATGTACTTAAA
Source organism: Erithacus rubecula (assembly GCF_903797595.1). NCBI lineage: Eukaryota > Metazoa > Chordata > Aves > Passeriformes > Muscicapidae > Erithacus > Erithacus rubecula. The sequence continues at coordinate 16,896 of NW_027635899.1, forward strand.
CCTGGACCCTCACAAGAGCCTTCACTTTTGTTCCCCGAACGCTGGATGATGGTGACCGGTGGCTGAAATAAACATCTCTGTAAAACCCTCACAAAGGCCTTTCCTGCTTCTTTACTCGCTATCACCCCAAGCAACATCTAAATGCAACAAGTAGCCTTGAAGAGTTCCAGAAAGTTTGATAGACTGCTGAAAAACACCTAAAAATGGCTCATCCAGTGCACCTGTTATAAACATTGGTCTAAACTAAAAAATATTTAGAAAAACAGCTAAATATGTAGAAAAACAGCTAAATATACTTTGGCTGGTGCACTTTATACAGATTATGGCCTGGACTGTTCAGATATATTGCTGCACTGAGATGCATGGAGTATTATTCACCCTCCCTTTTCCCAGCTCTGCTTCTGCTGTTGTTTCCTCAGACACCCCAGACTCCTACAGAGCTTCAAGCAGTGGCAAGAGTGTCTGTAGGGGGTTGTTCACTATTCCTGTGTCCTGCAGTGAGGAACAAGTGCTGTACAGTTGCGGGATGAGTGTTTGTACAATCTGCCCCATAAAAATTACTATTGTAGCTTTACAAAGTACCATTATTTTTGAATGCAATTACATTCATCAAAACATCTGCTTGGACCCTTGAAAACTTTTAGGGGTGCAAACCAAAACTAGTAAAAAGAGCTTCAAAACCATTACCTGTCTCCCTTAGAATAAAGGTCCTTCTTATTTTCCACTAAGTCTTATGCCAGACCTGGGGAGAGGAGGCCAAGCTAGCATGACTGTTCACAGAATCACAGTCACAGGATTTTTAGGGTTGGAAGGGACCACTGGAGATCATCTGCCAAGGCAGGGTGTACTAGTTTGAAAGCAAACTAGTGAGAGAGTCCAAGTCAGAAGTAAAACTTAATAGGAAAATTGAAATAAATGCAATAGTACAAATAGTACAAAAGCACTGACAGAGAATACAGCCTGACACCCTGTCAATCAGAGTGTTGGTAGCAGTTGATTAAATGGTGGCTGCAGTCCTCTTGGAGTGATAGATGTGGTTCTGTTAAAGCAGTGATCCTGTAGAAGGGTGTGGTCTTCCTCTGAAGGTCCAGTGGTGGTGTAGAAGGGGCTAGTCTTCCTCTGGGAATCCAGTGGAAAAAGGCATGCTTTGGTGTTCCAAATCTCAGATTTTTATCTAGGTAGAAAATGCTTGGCTCCTCCCCCTGGGTGGAGTATCTCACAATGGAACAATGTAATTTTATCAGTCATGCAGTGAGCCTCAATGGCCCATTAACAGAAGATATCTCCCGTGAGGGAGGATGGGTCATGGAAGAGATAAAGAACACTGCCACACCTGGTTTTAACAGATGGTAATAGAATACATACTTTTGGTTACATGTTATGTTGTAACCTATGTGCCTTGATTTGAAAGACAGGTGTCTGCTAGGGAAGGCAGGAGTCTCCCTTGGAATGGAGAATGTAAGCTTCTTTTTTCTGATTTATTATAATTTTGCAATTAAGGGGCTCTCAGGCAAAGATATGAGGATAGGAATAACAGTTCTTTACTAGTATGTATAACAAGGCAAATAAACAACAACTGTGGCATTGACAACAAATAGAACCAGGGACCCTGTGACAGCCTTTTCAGCCAAGATGGGAAAGGATGGAGGAGAGGCTTTATTTCACAAAGCCCTGGGGCACTCGATCCCAGTGCCCTTGCAGGACTCTGAGGAGCACCAAGCTGAAACGGCAAGAATATGCAAAAATCCCTGGCTGGTGTACGAGATGTATCAGAATCTCCACGGCAGTAACTGGAACTGCGGGATGTCCTGGCAGAGCAAGGCGGTATGGGGTTACAGCTTAGAGAAACTTAGACCAGTGCTTGAGAAGCAGCGAGGGCGAGACAGCAGCGGCCAAGCTTTGAGCAGGGCAGGGAGAGGCGAGTTTAGGATCTTGTGCACACGAGCAGATGGTGATACATCCCTCTTTTAGTGAGATAGGTAATAATAAGGTCTCAGTTCAGTGCCTGCTCTCACGGGCAGAGGCCTATTCCACAGAAGAAGAAGAAGAAGCAGCTCTGGGCTGGGTCTTGGCGAATTCTTTTCCTTAAGCAAGAGCAGCTCCAAGTGTCTTCCTCCGAAGTCGCAGAGCAAGAGCGCTAGCAGCTGCCCCAGTCTTTTTTTACCTGCCCAAAATCTTGTGGTATATCTGTCTCTGGGACAGAAACTGCCCAGATGAGAGAAAATGCAATTAGATGCTCTCTTTCTCCCTGAGTTTGGCTACTTCTTTGTTTTCTTAAGTACCCATAAGTGCCCAGTAGTCAGTGTTTCTTAGCAACAAATGGGGAAAATTCTATAGGTAAGAAGGAACAAAAGAAAGGAGACAACCTCTAAAACTAAGACACAGTGTCGCCTAGGGCAGGTAACACAGGAACTCGTTCAGGTGGGTTTTGAATGTCACCAGAGAGGGAGACTGCACCACCACCCTTGGCAGCCTGTTCTAGTGCTCTGCCACCCTCAATGTAAAGAAGTTCTTCCTCATGTTGAGGTGAAACTTTCTGTGTTTTAGTTTATGGTCGTTGCTCTTCATTCTGTCACTGAGCACCACTGAAAAGGGTCTGTCACCATCCTTTGGGCACCTGCCTTAGAGATATTTATATGCATTGATGAGATTTCTCTTCTCTTCTCTTCTCTTCTCTTCTCTTCTCTTCTCTTCTCTTCTCTTCTCTTCTCTTCTCTTCTCTTCTCTTCTCTTCTCTTCTCTTCTCTTCTCTTCTCTTCTCTTCTCTTCTCTTCTCTTCTCTCTTCTCCTCTTCCCCAGCTCCCACAGTCTCTCCTCATAAGAGAAATGCTCCAGGGCCCTTATAAATTTTGTGGCCTCTGCTGGACTGTCTCGTGTAGCTCCTTGTTGTTCTTGAACTGTGGAGAACAGAATTGAACGCAGTGCTCCAGATATGGCCTCACTTGGGCCAAGTAGAGGGAGACGAACACCTCCCTTGTCCTGCTGGCCACACTCTTCTCAATGCTCCCCAAGATACCATTGGCCCTCCTGACCAAAAGGGCACACTGCCAGCTCATATTCAACTTGTCATCCACCAAGACTCCCAGGTGCTTCTCAGCAGAGCTCTTCTCTAATAGGTCAGTCCCCAACCTGTTACTGCTACTTAGGGTTATTCCTCCCCAGGTGCAGGACCCTACACTTGCCCTTGTTGAAAATCATTAGGTTTCTCTACACCCAAGACTCCAGACTATCAAGGTCCTGCTGAATGGCGGCACAGCCTTCAGGTGTATCAGCCATTCCCTCCAGTTTCATATCATCACAAACTTTCTAAGTGTGCATTCTATCCCTTTGTCCAGATCAATGATAAGTTCAATAAGGCTGGAGTCAGTATTGATCCCTAGGGAATGCCACTGACTACAGGCTTTCAACTAGATTCTACTCCCTTGATCATGGTCCTCTGAGCTCTGCCCTTCAGCCAGTTCTTGATCCACCTCACTGTCCATTCATCTAAGCCATATTTCCTGAGCTTACCTACTAGGATGTTATTGGGAGAGTGTCAAAAGCGTTGCTGAAGTCTGTTGCTCTATTCTGCCTACAGCATTTCTCAGAGGAACGGGCTGTTGAGGGATGGCAAAAATTATGGGGAAAGTGAGTCAAAGCTTTCCTTGAAAGTGTTTTGACTAAGTCATTGACGTACATTGGGTTTTGTTTTTGTTGCTGTTGTTTTAATGCTGCTGCTTGCTTTACTCTGTTGCTTCCAATGTTTGCACTGACCAAGGAGAGAAGAAACAGCTGCTTCCAGGGTCAGACAATGGATGCTGCCTCATTTTATTTACTGATGGAGATATAGCCAAAGAGCTTTAGGCAGTGAAGAAAGCCATATAGGGGAATGAAAGATGAACTTGAGAGGTTTAGTTTTTATTGTTTGAAACTAGGAATTGGGTGCAAGTAGGAACCCAAGAGACAAGAGCCACTGATAGTGAGACTTTTCTTATTAAGAAAATTTTAAAGAAACTCCTTCCCTTGTGGTAGTGCTAAAGTGACTGACAGTAACTATTTGTAAATAAAAACTTCCAGGACCCTCTATACTTAAATGACTTTTTAAAACCATTTACCCCACAGATGCCACTTGATGCCATGAGTCAGAAACTGATGTCCAGAAGGTTTGTACCCAAGAAAATACCCAGTTTCTGAGCTATGCCTGCTAGATTTTTAGACCTGGGACAACTCTGCCTTAAAAATACTCCCCATTCACCACAAAGAACCCAGATCCAGCAAAAAGCAGTGCAAAGTGTTTCAGCCACTTTCAGCTGCTGTTATGAGATCCAGGGACTATGTATAAATTCAGATGAATAATCTTATTTCTAAGTTGTTTCTAGGGAGTGTGTTAACTGCCAGACTATTCATTTTTATGCACTAATAGTTTCCATACTAGCTGACTGACAAGCATCACTAATGTGTCACATCAATTTTCTTATTAGATAGAAAAATAGTGAATGTTAGGAATGAGCTTAGAAAGCTCCTCATCTCCCAGACTGAGTCTTGGTGCCAAGTGTCTGGCTAGTATCGTGTCCAGTATTCTGCAAATACCATCTGCACGAGTTTGTCAGTTGCATAACTCATCAAGTTAACGTAAGCAAATATTTTGATTTGCGTAGCAGCACTGATTAGAGCTGTTTTTCCAGAGGGAGGCTTTACAACGTGAGCGAGACAGCCATGACGTGTCTTTTCTGGGAAAGCAAAGGGATACTGTAAGCAGGAGTACATCATTTTCAGGAATGACTCTGGAGAGATTTCCCTCTCTCCCTACCCCCTCCCCTCCCCCCAGGATTCCTCTGATTCCATATGTCATCAATTATGCATCTCTGATGAAATGATCATTGTTGTGATGAGTAGAAAATGAGCTTTGGAGTCACTCACCCACCCCATTATTTCTCCGAGGCTGACCTGGAGAAACACAGTGTGCTGGAGATGGAGGAGATCAGAAGAATGAATGAGACCCCAAATCCTGATTGACAGCACAACTTGCTGCTGCTCTGCACAGCCTCTGACAAATTCAGTAACATCTCTTCTCATGAAAGAATGGTCCAAGGTTCTTCTCCTCCACCGCACAAAGCTTGATGTGATATTGTACAGGAAGGCAGTGCAGGCCATAGACTGGAGCGAGGTTACTCAAGTGCCATTTGCTCTCTGGAACATCATGCCAGTGACTAGGAGGAAAAAATTAGATGTTAGAGCTGAAAAGAGAGTTACAGTTTACTTCCTTCCCTCTCAGGACAAGTATATTTTATATATGCTATCAACCATTTTAGCAGATGCTAGACCCACTTTTCCTCTCCTGTGCACCAGTTTAGAGTAGTTGATTTAAACTGATTATTTTAAAGCAGCACGACAGCTTGTTTTTCATGTCAAAACTCTCCTAAGTTATTTTTTTCAAATGCATATAAAGTTATTGACAGAAACAGGGCATATCAGTAAACTTATAGACAGGTACTAGGAACATCCTTGTTTGCTGTTTATGTTAACCTTGGGCTAAAGATTAACTCTTGCTCAATATCTGAAACTTTCCAAAGAAAAGAAATGGCAACCTGTAAATAACTAAACTGCACAAGCAAAAATTACACTGAAATATGTGATGGGTCAAACTTTAGTTGATTTAAGTCAGGCATTTATAATAATCCTTCTTTACCCCACTTAAATATCACACAGGTAAGTCATGGAAGCTCACTCACTGGCAGAAAAAGCTTGCATTCAGGACCTGAAGAAGCTACCAAGTCCAACAAAAAACAGAGACAATAGGCAATGTCTTAGCAGCTTAAGATATATGAGTCAGATCAGGCAAGCCATAGTTTCAGATGCCAGCAGATCTATAGAGTACTTGGGCATTTACTACAGGCAGAACAACTACTTTGAGTTAAATCCTAAAATCTTAGCTCTTTTGGCATTTTAAAAACTATTAAAAATCACTGGATTGAGGGAGCTCAGGATTTCTAAACAATTAACCACTGTAATTAAGCAGAAGCCCTTTTATTGTTTACATTATGCTCTACTTATACATTCTAAAGCTAATCAATTAATGTACACGCAATCACCCATTACTTGATTGGTGCCTCTATCTTGTCCACGAGCTTTGCACGCACCCTTCAGGAAATATGATTGGTTAAAGTCCAGTGCTTCACGGCCCTTCTTTATCTTAGTTCTTGCAATATTGGTATTTTGTTTTTCAGACTCTTATTTCCCAATTTAGCACAATTTATGTTTTAGTAGCCTTGAAGAATTCCAGAGTGTTTGATAAGAATAACTAAAAATGGTTCAGCTGGAGCACCGGCTGGAACACACTGTGGCCTAAACTGTTCAAATACATTTCTACAATTCCCCTTTCTTCTTCTTCTCGCACCAGCCAAACCCTTTTTACTGTATTTTCCACCAAGCAGGTCACCAACTTTATTATGCATAGAATAATACAAAGCAGTATAATAATGAATAACAGTAATAACAAAGCTCCCTTCATGTGAGGCTAAGAGCGAGGTGCTCTAGGCACCAACTTTGTCGGATTATCTTAAGTGAGCAAAGCAGCTAATAGTTGCTAAAAGGTTATTTATTGCAGTAGCACATCAGTCTCAAAAGGCAAGCAAAAAAGCAAATGGCAAAACGTGTGGAAGATGTTAGTTCCCCCGAGCAGGGCCCCTGGAATTTGGTGCACTAAAGACAAAGAAACCCCTCAGAGCATGCCCCCCTCCTCCTTATCAAAACTTCTGTTATCTCTTAGGATTCCTATTGGTTTTTTAAGTTGTTAAGTGATTGTTTTTTTCTTACTTAGAATTTTAAGGTAATTGGATAGTTTGCAATTTGTAGTTCTCATTGGTTAGGAATTCAATCCTCTGAAAAGCTGTCAAAACCCCTTGTTGTATTAAGTAATTGGATTTTTGTATGCAGACCCCTTCGAAGACATAAACAATCTTTGGAACTTCTGCAGCAAGATCTCGAAGTCTTTCTGCTGGCTTGGCAACTGTATTGCTACAAGATCTTTTCAGAGCTATCCGGACTTGTAGCTGGAAGGGCAAGAAAACCCCCCTCTAGCCTTTTTTAGAGTTATTTTGGCACCGGAACACTGCGTGACCCTGCCCCACCAGCTGCAAACGGCACTGGTAACTTTGTTCCGTCTTCGGGAACGTCGACACCTTAAGCAGCGAACCTCTGTTCTAAAGAGGTCCGCGGCCACTGAGGACCATCAAACAATCTCAGAAATCCGGAGCTGAGACTGGATGAAAGCCAGCGGCAACCAGCAGCCCAACCCTTCCGCTGAGACTTGTTGAGCAAATCCCAGCCCTTCCTGTACGAGCGTTTCCTTTAGGGTCATCAGCCGTTTTTGTTTTTGTTTTTTTTTTCCCCTCTTTTTCTGCTGTTTTGCCATACCTCCCATGGGAAATTCGCTCACAAAATCATCTCTTAATTCCAGGGAGAAAGACTTCTATTCCCAAATACTAACCCTCTTATCTTCTAAAAATGTTAAATTTTCTACTAAAACTCTGTCAAAAACTAACCTTAAAAAATTCGTAACATGGCTTTTTCTAAAATTCCCCGATACCAATCTTCAATCCATCACTATAACAGCCTTCTGGAATCAGGTCTGGACCCACATCTACTCACTACAAATTCAGGGCAATTTTAAAGTCACCTCTTTCATCCCTTTATTTCAAGAAATAATTCGTGCCCGAAGGGCTCAGACTCCATCCTCCCCCAAACGGCAAAAATTCCTTCCCCCAGCCCTATTAACACGTTAACTCGGCTCCCTCCCCGCCACAGGCACACACTGACCGGCCTTTTTTCTTGCTCTCCATCTCCCCATCCCTCGCTCCTCCCCTCACCGTCATCACACCAGCCGTCCCCACCGCTTACAGCCCAGCCGTCGCCAGGAGCGGGTCTACGACCCTCCGCCCCGTGCAGCGGCAGCCCAGACCCCTGCTACATTACCAATGCGCCGCACTCCCCCACACGCAACCCGGGTGCTGCCCGTCACCCCTTCCCACACAGCCCACACAGCCCACACAGCCACCGCTGCTGCATCTTGCCCAGCTGAGCAGTCCTCCCCGGAATCCAGCCTCATCGCCTACTCGGCACCCCCACACCGCCCACGCCGCAAGCGCTTTGCTCCTAACCACCGCTGCCGTCTGTCTCCCCCTTGCAACCGCTGCCCATTCACACTCAGCTGCCTTCAGTGGGGCTCACACCCACCTCACCGGGATCCCACTCAGCCGATCCTGCCTCCGCCGTTTTCCCCTCGGGTCTCAGCCGCTGCAACAGCCGTGCGCCGCGTTCTCTTGGTCCGCTCCGGAGCACAGCCCGCCACCTCCCGCCCCGTGCTCCGCTCCCCTGAGCCTGCCATATGCACCCCTCCCCCCAGCGCAGCCACTACAAGTACCATGCTCACTCCCACCTCCGCCATCTCCCCGCAAAATTCCCAGCCCTCGCTAGTAACCATGTTTTCCACCGATCCCCGCTGCGGCCCCCATGCCCCTAGCACCGACATAAATGCCCCAATGGCCAGTATCGCCACGCAACTGGGCCGCACGTCATCGCCCGCGACAGTTGCCCCTATTTCGCCGCCCGTGAAGAATACAGGCCCAGCGCACTACGTGCTACCGCCGTCCAACCCTGCCACACATCCCCCGTCCCGACATGCTGCTTTTCCCTCCCCCGTCCTGAGCCCCCAGGGCCGTATCCAGTGACCAGCTCTCCTCCCCCTCCCCCTAATTCAGTGCCACACGCACCCCACACACAAAACGACCTCCCCCTCCCTGCTCCCATGGCAACCCCTTGCAATCCTTCACTCCCTACAGTTGTCGGGGAAACGACATTCCTCCCGCATTCCAGTAATCACCACCCCACGCAAACTAACCATAGCCCGCCGTTTCTCCCCGTCCCTTCTGCCAATGCCTCAATTCCTACCATGCCACCGCCACCCTGTGGCCAAACCGTTTCATGCACCCTTCCAAGCCAACTTCAGTCCTCTGCAGCCCCTCCAAACCCCGCTTCCATGTCCCAGCCCTGCCTCCTCCAGCCTGCCTCCGCGGCTTCCACCAAAACACTCCCTTGTCCTTCTAAAAGGCACCGTAGCTGACACAGACATTCTAACACCTCTGATGACACAAAAGCAGATTCCTATGATTCAGATAACGACCATGATCAGCAGGCAAACGTCAAGCTATTAGCCACACAAAATGGAAATTGGCAAATAGCTCAAAAAATTTCTGCCTTTCCTGTAACATATAAAACAGCCAGTAGAGGAGGTGCCACAAATACAGCTCAATAGGAAGCATTTTATGCAAAACAATTGACAGAATTATCCAAGATTGGGGAAAAAATGGGAGAAATACCCAAATTTTTAAAAATTTTTAAAGGCAATTTTTTCTGCATATGTTTTAGTACCACATGATGTAAAAAATCTGGCACAATGTCTTTTAACCCCTGATGAATACATGTTATTTGAACGGCATTGCAGGAAGCAATTAAAAACATTATCTGACAATTATGCAAAAGATGCAAATCGCCCAAATTTGACAGTAGAACAATTAGCTGGAGAAGGCGATTTATCAAAGCCTTCAGAACAAGCTAAGGCTTTTCCAAAAGATACATTACAAGACGTAGAAAATGCAGCAAAGACATCCCTGCTTCTCACACCTGATGACTTCACGCCCACCCTGCATTTTTCCAATATTAAACAAAAAATAGATGAGAGCTTTATCAAATTTGTAGACAGACTGAAAGATGCTCTGGAAAACAAATAGAGAGCACAGAGGCAATGTTATGGGTTATGTTTTGACTAGTTCCTCTCCCTACCCCCCACCATGGAGCTGCCGGCCCCTCCCCCGGGCTGTTTTATCTAGGCGGGTGTTTTTCTGCTTTTGGGGCTTTTCGCTGCTGCCTTTAGCTGCTTTTGCTGCTGCTTGCTGCTTTAGCACGAAAAGAACTTTTATGCAAACTTGCTATGAGCAATGCAAATGAACAATGTAAAACTATCCTAAGGTCCTTGCCTCTTGACACAGAACCCACCATTGAACAAATGGTGGAAACCTGCACATGTCACGTGTCCACTGAAAACACAGTAGCCCAAGCAGTTGCTAAAGGTATTGCTGAAGGGGTCACAGGAGCTTTTGCAGCAGTGACCTCCAAAGAAAATGCCCTCTGCTTCTACTGTCGGGAACTTGGACATTTTGTAAAAAATTGCCGAGAAACGCCACAAATACAGCACCCTCACACCAATCATCATAAACCCCAGAAACAGCAAAAGTACTCACAACATTCAAAAAACTTTCAGTGCAGCGCTGGAATGGCACAGTGCCACGACAACAAATCAAAGGCCATCTCCCACACTGTCCCGCCCATGAAAATCAGTCAAATTCCAGAACATATCAAGAGAATCCAACATACGGAGCGCTTCAGATGGGAACCAGGCAAAAGCTAGTGAATTCATTGTCTTTGAACTTCACAGATGGCAGTTTCTACCGTGTTCCCAGAGGCAAACGTGGACCACCAGGTGGTCCTTGGGAAATTTTAATACTTGGTGACACTTTCCACATCCCAAAACAAATTTCTGTTTAGCAGCGATTCAAACTGTACAATCTGGACAAGAAATCTCTGTCCAACTTCTCTGCACAGACACGCCTTTTTTACTTTCACAGGACACACCAATTACACAAGACTTCCTGCTCCCGAAGAACTACAACAAACAGATCCCCCTTAACCCTACCATACTGTGGGTGCAGATCATGGGCTCAAAGAAACCCATTATTGAATGCAACATCCTCTGCAATGGTGAAAGAATCCTCAGACCAGGGATGATCGACACCAGAGCTGATGTCACCATCATCGCTCTCTCAGAATGGCCATCCTACTGGGAACTGCAACCAGTGGCTGGCATGATTTCTGGAATTTGTGGTGTCACCGTGTCCATGCAAAGCAGGAACAACGTCGACGTCAAAGGACCTGAAGGCAAGTTGGCAACAATCCACCTGTTCGTGGTCACAGCCCACATCACCTTGTGGGGTAAAGATGTCCTATCCCAATGGGGAGTTTCCTTCTGAATCCAAAGCCGGGATTTTTGATTGGGGCCACTGAAGCTCACACTCTCCCACCGACCCCTCAGCTCACCTGGAAAAGTGAAGATCCTGTCTGGGCAGAGCAGTGGTCCCTCTCAAAAGTCAAACTGCTCTCATTGCATGCCCTGGTGGAAGAGCAACTCACCAAAGGCCACATCACTGAAACCACAAGCCCCTGGAACACTCCAGTTTTCATCCTGCAAAAACCTGGAACAAACAGATGGAGGCTTTTCCAAGACCTTCGCAAAATCAACGACGTCATCGAAGACATGGGACCTCTTCAGTCTGGTCTGCCTTCTCCATCAATGCTGCCTCGAAATTGGACACTTGCTGTCATTGACATCAAAGATTGCTTTTTCAGCATCCCACTGCACACCCAAGATGCCCCACTGTTTGCTTTCTCCGTCCCCTCTCTAAACAGAGCGGCTCCCCTCAAGAGATACCACTGGCTTTTCCTCCCCCAAGGACTCAAAAACTCTCCCACCATATGCCAATGGTATGTGGCTCACGTTCTCTCTCCAGTTCGAAGCTCGTTCTCAAATGCAATCATCTACCACTACATGGACGACATTCTAGTTTGTGCTTCAGAAAAGACTTACTTAGACAAAGCAGTGAAAACAACCATTGAAACCATCAAAAAGGCAGGATTTGAAATTCCTGAAGACAAAGTACAGTACACCAGCCCGTGGAATTATCTTGGACTCCAAATTTGAGAAAGAACTATCATATCCCAGCAGCTTTCCGTCAAAGACAACCCAAAAACCATAAGAGACCTACACAGTTTGTGCGGATCCATCAAGTGGATACGCCTCCTTCTAGGAATCACAACAAAAGACCTCGCCCCCCTGTTCATCCTTCTCCATGGCAAAGAAGACCTCGACTCCCCATGCACCATCACACCAGAAGCCCAAGGCGCCATCGTCAAGGTCCAAGAAGCCCTTTCCTCATGCCAAGCTCATAGGTTTGAACCTGATCTGCCTTTCCAGTTTGTCGTCCTGGGAAAAGCCCCTAACTTTCATGGACTGATTTTCCAATGGGACTCTCAACTCTCAGACCCTTTGCTGATCCTTGAATGGGTCTTCACAAGCAATGGACCCACAAAAACAATTACCACATTTCAAGAAATTATGGCACATCTCATAAGGAAAGCCAGAACTCACCTCTGCTCTCTTTCAGGGTGTGAGTTCATATGCATTTACCTGCCACTGACCACTGGAAATCTGGAGCATTTGCTCCAGACCAACGAAAGTGTCCAAATTGCCCTAGATAGCTATACTGGCCAAATTTCCATTCATTTACCAAAGCACAAGCTTTTTAATAAAGATGCAGTTTTTCATTTAATTACAAAATTAGTCCAAAATAGGACCCCCCTCAAAGCTCTAACTGTTTTTACTGATGGCTCAGGCTCTTCTCACAAGTCAGTCATTATTTGGAAAGACCCCAAAACCCAAAATTGGGAATCAGATGTCCAAATAGTGGAGGGATCTCCACAAATTACAGAGCTACCATCTGTTGTTAGACCCTTTGAGAAATTCAAAAACAAACCTTTTAATCTGGTCACGGACTCAGCTTATGTAGCTGGTATAGCTATGAGGGCAGAACACTCCTTTTGAAAAGATGTTTCTAACCCAAAGTTACACCAATTAATTTCTACATTGACACATTCAATTTCTCATAGAAAACAGCCCTACCATATTGTTCATGTGAGGTCGCACACTGATCTCCCAGGTTTCATTACAGAAGGAAACAGAAGAGCAGATGCACTGGCCATATCTATGGAAACTGCAAATGTCCCTGACATCTCACGCAGGAGAAAAAGCCACTCACACTATCAGGCATTTTTTCCTGGCTTTTTCCACTCTAGAAGTTCCAAAAAAGTTCAAGACTGACAATGGACCCGCTTACAAATCTGGAGATTTGAAAAAGTTTCTCAGTGAATGGGAAATTGAACACATCACTGGCATTGCTTCAAACCCCACAAGACAATCCATTGTAGAAAGAACTCATCAAACCCTCAGAAGTGTCCTCAACCAGCAACAAAGAAACACAGAAATCTTATCTCCAGTTGAAAGACTCTCCAAAGCTCTCTACATCATCAATTTCCTAAATTGTACAGCATCAGAACCTGATCCCCCAATTCTTCGTCACTTCTCAAACTCAACCCAAGCCAAGCTCACTGAGAAACCACCAGTGCTGGTGAAAGACCCAGAAACACACCAAATTTCTGGACCCTTTCAATTGATCACCTGGGGAAGAGTATACGCTTGCATATCTCTGCCATCTGGTCTGAGAAGGTTCCCAGGAAAAAACACAAAACCACACCTGGGCACTGCAAAACACACCCCTTCAAGCACCAGCAAGAATTCTCCTGAGTCCAACACAAAACTTTCTCAAAACCAAACCAGCTCTGCATGGAGACGCAGGCGTGGCAGTGTACCCACATACCAAAGGAAAAATCTTCCTGCCACTAGACAGCAGACGAAACAGAAAACCAAGAAGCACTTAGCTACCTCAGTTAAGCCTTAAGCTGAATTAAGTTTGTTTAAAAAGTAGTTTTTAGTTTAAATGTTATCAGCCTCCGCTGAGAAAACCCCTTTTCCCGTCCCTTCTTATTACCTTTGTTAAAACCCCTAACCCTATACCAAATCTCCTAGTTTTAGTGTTAAAAAGGGGGGGGAAAGGAAAGGACAAAATCCTATGCCTCCTCTCCCCGAGATAACAAATTTTGCTTGTATTCCCTATCAGAAGCCTCATCCTTGTTCAAAGATGAAAATTATCTCCATTGGTGCTGCCCTCACTGCTACCTGGATGTCCTTCACCATGCCACATGCCTTCAGCTAAATAAGCCCACAACCCAATTGGAAGGAGACAGTCTTCATTTAAATGTTACCCCATATCATCCAGTTTATAGCAATGTTACTTTTTGGTGTAATCAAACTAAACTTCTCACATATTTTGAGCCACACACAAGTCGATTTAGTAAACTTACAATACAATTTACCAAGGGAATTTGGGTCATTTGTGGAGACAGAGCATGACAGGGCATACCTTCATATATAGAAGGTGGCCCCTGTGCACTTGGACAACTTACCATAATAGCCCCCAGTGTTAAAGAGGTGGTCAAAAAGAAAAGTAGAAAAATCAGATCCTCCACAGGACATCATTTTGAAAGTGACTGTGATAGTAACTTTCGCCCGTGGAACTCTGGGATGACAATTATCACAAGTATTTTTTTACCTCAGGTGAGCACTTCATTTGCTCTGAGACAGTTAAATCAGTTGGGATGTTGGCTCAGTAAAGAAGTAAATGCCACATCAATTGCAATTAGTGACTTGTTGACAGATGAGGAGGCAGTGAAACACTCCACTTTACAAAACAGAGCAGCCCTTGACTTCCTTTTACTAGCTCATGGGCATGGCTGTGAAGATTTTCAAGGATTGTGCCGCATGAATTTATCAGATCATTCTGTTTCCATTCATAAACAGTTGCAAAATTTAAAGGATTTAGCTAACCAAATTACTACAGGCGATCCAACCTGGCTAGACAGATTGTTCGAAGGTTGGAGCTTTGCCTCTTGGCTAAAGGAACTCTGTAAAATAGGCTTGTTTATTCTATAAGTAATAGTTGTGTTATTAGTGTTTTTACCCTGCATACTCCAGCATATAAGGAAAATAATGACCAAGACAGTTTCTAATATTTTTGTTGTTCAACGAAATGGGGGAGATGTTGGTGAAGGAATAGCAAAGACTTATGAATGCCTTGCAAGTAGTTCTGAAACAATAGATGAAATAGAGATGTTAGCAGTATTTCACATAGATGCTGAAAATAGTTATGTTAAGGTTTGAGGCCTCTTCCTTTGTTTAGATAATACCAAATACCATACATGCCAAAGAATCAGCAGATATCCTGTCTCAAGCCTGGCAGGAAAGATCTGAAGATAAGGGTAAAGCCATAAAATATGGCAATTTAGTTGTTCCTATAGGATGCATGCAAATATTAGGAAATTAGTATATTGTATTAGATTGATTATTGGAATTTAGAATATCCATTATGGAATAATACTTATTGTACTACAAATGGAAAATCTCTCTCTCCTCTTCTCTCCTCCTCTTCTTCCTCTCTTCCCTCCTTTCTCCTTCTCTTCTCTTCTCTTCTCTTCTCTTCTCTTCTCTTCTCTTCTCTTCTCTTCTCTTCTCTTCTCTTCTCTTCTCTTCTCTTCTCTTCTCTTCTCTTCTCTTCTCTTCTCTTCTCTTCTCTTCTCTTCTCTTCTCTTCTCTTTTCTCTCCCTGCTCCTCTCCTCCTCCTCTTCGCTCTTGCTACCTCTAATCTCTAACTTTTCTCTAAGCTCTTTCTCATACCCATGCCCTATAATAAAATACAACCCTGAAGAACAGAAAATAATAAGCTCCTGAGTCTGTCCCATGACCATCCAGAAACCCCCCGGTCCCACACCCAATCACAATCTTTGCGTGACCTTAGCAAAGACACTAAAACAAGATAATGTGTTTACCCCTGGGCAGCCTTGACAAACCCACTTTCCCCATGTTTAGTGGGAATTCCATTTGCAGCAGATGAATGGCCTGTTCAAAACTCAGAAATCCTTCGCACCACACGTAAGAGACCCAACCCTGTGGACACAGGGTGATTGGAAAAAAATTTTGCCAAATGCCCTCCAGGGGGCCCAAGAATTAGATTTGCTGGGGTCCGCCAAAGCAACATACTGTGTCAAATTTTACTTTAAACGCCCAAGGCAAAATTAATTAATTGGATCTGCACAAAAACACATGCAGAAAATACATATCACCCATCAATAAGACATAGAATTATCCAGATTGGTGAAACTACATTTATCCCATAATTTCAGAGTCCTCTCTCCACCCCAAGACACTGCCCAGGGGAATGTTTCTCATCTGTGGTGATCGAGTTTGGGCCAGGATCACCTCTCGTCTCCAGGGGGGACTTGTAGCCTTGGCAAGCTTTCTACCCTCACCCCCAGCATTACCTTGTTACATAATTGGAAAAAAGAAAGCAAATCAAAACGTGAAAAAAGATCTTACACTGAATTTGATGGAAATTGCGACCCCAAATTGTACATTTGGAACAAACCCAAAAGAATTGCTGCCTCCCTGTTTTTACCATGGGTAGCAGCAGCCAAAGCCCTTGGAGAAATTAATCATTTAGGGTGCTGGCTTAGTAAGCAGGCCAACGCTACATCTGCTGCTCTGAATGATCTTTTGAAGAATGAAGAAACCATAAGACATGCATCTCTGCAAAATCGGGGAACAATTGATTTCCTGTTGCTCTCCCACAGACACGGCTGTGAAGACTTTGGAGGAATGTGATGCTTCAACCTCTCTTCCCATTCCACATCCATCCATGAAAACATCCAAAAGCTGAAAACCCTCGTGAAAGATTTGAAGATTGAAACCACTCCAGACTGGGACAACAACCTCTTTGGCCAATGGGGACTGAAAGGATGGGCTTCTTCCTTTGTTAAAGGAATTTTGTGGATTTTAATTGTTATTTGCATTGTGTTAGCTATGTTTTCATGTTTGGTTCAATGTTTCAAGAAAACTGTTAAAGACGCTCCCTTTGTAAATACAGAGAGAAGAATTTTGGAAGATATTAGTTCCCCCGAGCAGGGCCCCTGGAATTTGGTGCATCAAAGACAAAGAAACCCCTCAGAGCATGCCCCCCTCCTCCTTATCAAAACTTCTGCTATCTCTTAGGATTCCTATTGGTTTTTAAAGTTGTTAAGTGATTGTTTTTTTCTTACTTAGAATTTTAAGGTAATTGGATAGTTTGCAATTTGTAGTTCTCATTGGTTAGGAATTCAATCCTCTGAAAAGCTGTCAAAACCCCTTGTTGTATTAAGTAATTGGATTTTTGTATGCAGACCCCTTCGAAGACATAAACAATCTTTGGAACTTCTGCAGCAAGATCTCGAAGTCTTTCTGCTGGCTTGGCAACTGTATTGCTACAAGATCTTTTCAGAGCTATCCGGACTTGTAGCTGGAAGGGCAAGAAAACCCCCCTCTAGCCTTTTTTACAGTTACAAAAATGCAATGGCAAAAGCGGAAAAACACTCACTGTCCCAAATACATACTCTTATATAGAATCTCCCCAACAAGCTAAGACGTAAACTCAGACCACCACTCCTTAACCTTTTAGAATTCTAGTTTCTTAACATGCTAGGTTACGTATAGACTATGCATACGACCTATCTTGGTCTATCTGAAAAATGTAAGCAATATTCTTACTATAGCTCTATTATATCTAAGCACTGTCTACAGCCATGGTCCTGGAGCCCCTACTGAAAACATTAGCCTGTTTTTCAACCTTCACTAGAACGTGCACTACTACTTTGGCATTTGAACCTTTCACTTACTAAAAGCACTAGAGCTCATACTAAAACTTACTGATTTACTTATCCTAAAACTTAAGCTTACACCTCTACCTTATGTTTGAGTGGCTTAATATACTTCAATCCATCCACAGGCTTTAATTCAGTCCCTGCACTCTGATTTCTCTCTGAAGAATACAGAGACTCACGACTCCCTGACTCCAACATCTTCATAATATCTTTCAACCATCCAGTTATTTCCCATTCCTCAAACCATTCATCCAAACCCCAGTCATTCACAGTCAACATCTTCATGTTACCTTGTAATTGTTTGTTTCTTGTGAATGGATGCAGAATGGTCAGAGAGGTTCCTACAACACATTCCTTCAAAATCCTCACATTGGTCCCCATGTGTCAATAACAAAAAATCTACAGCAGCTTTATTCTGCAGTGTGCTGTATCTAATACTATCTACATCAGTGAGCATCTGTTTTAAAATAGCTGAAGTTATTTTTAGCTGTTTGGCTGTACAGCATCCCAACTTATTAAGCATAGCCAAAGCTTGAGCAGCAGCAACACCTGGAGTAAGAAATGATGCTATTATTCATGCTGGAGCACCCCAAACCTCAATGTGATAGTGACAATCAGGTCTCAAGCCAGCAATTGCTCTTTTAGCTCTCTTACTATGTCCCTCTTTCCAAATAGTCTGATTCAGCATTTCAGCTTCGAATCCAGTTCCACTCACTGGTGTTAATTTGGATTACCAAGAGCAGAAATTACCAGGAATTCCTGTGGTATAAACTCACCCTTCACTAGGTGACAGTTATTGATAGTGAAAGTGTTAATAGCAGGGATCCTCATCACGCCCATTCCTCAAATGTTATCTGACCACCCAGACAGTTTACTTATTTCAGTTGTTGCAAGTTAATCACAAGTACTTTAAATCAGCATCAGCTACTTCAGCTACTGCATAAATATATCTGTTATTGTACTTATTGCCAGTTAGCTACAAAAATAAAAGCATTCGTTATTATTTCGCAACTATATCTACTTCTGCAAAAGTTAACATTATATTATAATGCACATCACATAGCATCCACTTTAATATTTGCGAAAGCCAAAACTATAATATGTGTTTATTACATTAACCCTCAATAACAATGGCTGATGTGGGATCAAATCCCTCTGTAATCTTATTATTTAAAAAAAGATAAAGGATAAAGGTGGATGCAAGAACAGTGAGACTGTAATGGTCAGGTTGACAGGAAGGACACTGATGTGACTAAAAAGATTTGTAGGTACAATTCGTAAGGGACTGGGGCTGCATAGGAATTTTTGGAATAGCTAAGCAGGTAACTGAACGATATGGGATATGTCGAGAAGTGAACAGAAAAGTCATGAGCAGAACCCTCAGAAGAGGGTGGGAACGAGCCTTATGGCACTTTCAGAATATCCAGGTAGACTTTACTGAGCTTCTCCAAGTATAACGGTGGAAATTTTTGCTGGTGATAGTAGATCACTTAACCCAATGGGAAGAGACGGTGCCCACTGTTAAAGCCAATGCCAGTATTGTAAGTAAAACCCCTCTAGAACCAATCATTCCCCAATATGGGATGGTGAACAGGATTGATTCAGACCAAGGAAATCATTTCACATCTAAAACATTACAGCAAGTTGTTCAAGTCCCGGGGGTAAAATAAGTGTTGCACACTCCAGGGCATCCACAGAATTCTGGTTGTGCTGAAAGGATGAATCAGACTCTTAAAAGAACTCTGGTTAAGCTGATGATTGAAACCCAAATGTCGTGGGTAAAATGCCTTCCTTGAGCTCTGTTAAGAATGAAAACTCAGTCCTGGTCAGATCTTGGAGTCTCACCCGATGAAATGATATTCAGACTACCATTTTTAACCTCGCCTCAGGGAGTTACCACCTATGAGGAAGGAGAAGCCAATGCCACAAAATATATTATGTCTATAGCACAAACTTTAGAAGGGCTGAGGCATACAGTTTGGGTCCAAATTGTCAGCACTTCTCTTTTGTATTTTGTCAGCCGATTTGTTCTTGTGAGTCCAGTCACTAATTAAGGTTTCATTGGTGCCAACAGGGACAACCGCCCGAAGGTATACAGCCCTCCTAGAAGCCGAGAAGGAATCCCTGCCCATGCCTGGTCTCCACAAATCAAAAACAATCCCTTAGGGAGACTCTTGGGACTTGAATTAGTTCGGGTGCCCATTGCAATACAGTTTAAAATATTGCACCAATTTTTGGCAATGAATTCTCTACGAAATTGTTGTATGAGATGGCATTCGTTAGTGTTAGTAGGTTTTGGGACGATATTAGAATGAATGCAGTATTGTGCTGGGTAGGAACCCAGCAACTCTAATTCTTGGAGTTCCCTACTTTGGGCAACTTTGGCAGCAACTCCTCTATAGTGTTTCTATTCATTAAAGCCTGCTGCCTAGGATTTTTGTAAAATGGAATGGTGTGTGACTCAGGAAGTTCATTGGGCTTCTGTATTTCAAAGCTGGCTGAATATTCTCCAGCCTTCAATGGGACTCCTACCAAGCAGGTGGACATGGGGTTTTTTGCTGCTGCAGTGGACAGACATATGTTTTCCTGTTGGAGTGTCTGTGCCAGGGTCATGCAGATGTTTTGATGTGGCTGAGGAACGATCCAGGCTGCTGCCAAACTGTTCAATGTTAACAAGAAAAAAACTTGGAAGGGGTTCTTCATGGGGTTGAGTAGAGGGTAGCTTTTCTCTAAAAGGAAAAACAAATATTTTTAAAACATGTTAAAAGTCTTTGATGGAATGTAGTCCTTTTTGAAGATTTTTTCTCTTCCTTCCGGCGGTGTCTTTTTTCAAAGCAATGGTCACTTGCTTCTTTTCTCCTTCTGCTGGAGCTGGATTTTTTGGAACAAAAGGTTTGACCCCCTTCTGGGGAATCCACCGAGGGCCTGAGGGAGTGGATATGCACCCATACACACAAACCCAGGTAAAAAGCTCATAGGGACCTTTGGTTTCCCATGTTTCTGGGTCCCTGGTAAAACTGGTGGATGCTGAGACAATTTGAACTGTTTACTGCTGTTAAAGTGACATACCACAGGAGGACTCATGTTTCTGAATGAACAATTAAAGAAATTGGTAGTGAACAGGGATTTACAGAGCTTTTGCTGTGGAGAAATCCACACAGTTGAACTGCTCTGTCTAGCCAGGACCTCTTTGAGAGTCTGGTGGGCACGGACAATCACAGCTTGGCCTGTGGGGGAATGGGGGATGGCAGTTTTATGTTTCATCAGTTTCCCAATGCTGAGTCTGGGGATTTGTCAAAGTCGTCAACGACTTGTGAGAGGCCTCTGATGCATCTGAGAACACTGTGAGAGCCTTGAGTGGTCTCAGACTCCTCTTTTCACGAGGAATGAAGTGGAATTTCTCATTAAACAATTTATGAGTCGAGCCGTGGACTGATATTTGTCCACTGTAGCTGTCTAGAGATATTTGGAGGTTGGCATTGCTCTGGAGCAAGTGCACAAGCACCTCTTTGGTCAGCCTTTCAGGAGAGTTCCTTCCCTTCTCAGAAAGTTTGACCGGGAGGTGAATGCATGCAAAGTCACAACCAGCCAGCTCACGCAGTCTCATCCTTGCCTTCTGAATCAGCTGAGCTATTAGCTCTTGTGGCTGAGTGATAGTTTTGGATCTTTGATGGGAGAGGAAGACCCATTCCATTATTAAGAATGAATCTCTCTGCCTCTCGATCCACTGGAATATTAGACCGTGCAGGTGTGGCAGTTTTCCCAAAACAATGAATTTAAAAGGCAGCTCAGGTTGATAGCAGTGAGCTTAGCTCTCTGCCAAAGCTTTCTGTACCTTTTCAATTGCAGCCTTTGCCTCTGGGGTCAGTTCCCTGGGAGAAACCAGCTCTCTCTCCCTGTTCAATAAATTAAAAAGAGGTTGTAGGTCCTCATTTGTGAGGCCTAGCCAGGGCCTTACCCAATTCAAAGACCCACACAGGGAATGGAGATATGCTAGGGTTTTGGGATTACAATTGATTTCCAATTTCTGTGGGATGATGGTCTGTGCAGTAATCTCCAAGCCCAGATACTTCCAAGATGACATCCTCTGAATGTTGTCTTCCTGCAATTGAAATCCAGCAGAGGTTAAGACTTTAACCACAAGGTCAAGTGTGTGTTGGAGTATCAGGTTATTGGGAGCACACACAAGAACATCATCCATGTAATGTAAGACTATGTCTTCCTTTTTTTGTGGACACACAGGGGACAGCAATGAGGCTACATACCACTGGCAGAGGGAAGGACTGCACTTCATGCCTTGTGGAAGTACTTCCCAATGGTACCGCTTCATTGGGGCTTCTCGATTTATGGAGGGAACTGAGAAGGCAAACCTTGGGTCATGTTCTGGGTGTAGGGGAATTTGGAAGAAACAATCTTTGATGTCTAATACAGCCAATTGCCAATCTCGAGGTAACATCGTTGGGGATGGCATCCCAGGTTGAGGAGACCCCATGTCCTAAATAACGTTGTTCATTTCCCAGAGGCCATGTAACCATCTCCACTTGTCCTTCCCTGGTTTCTTTATTACAAAGATCGGGGAAATCCAAGGGCCTGTTATTTCTTCAATGTGGGTTTTTGCTAATTGCTCCTCCACAAGTTCTTCAAGCGCCTTAAGCTTTTCCTTTTTCATTGACCACTGTGCTACCCAAATTGGGGTGTCATTCAGACACGTTAATTTCTGAGCAGGGTGCTTCACAGGGGCCAGTTCTAAAAATCCCGAAGAGTTTTAGGGATAATCATTCTAATTCCCCACTGGGACATGGTGTCTCTCCCCCATAAGGGACATTTGTAACCTATAACAAACAAACGGACACCAATTTTCCCTCCGGCCCCTCAATTTGCATGATGCTTTTCGATATTTTTGCCAATTTAATTCCTCCTATACCTTGAATTTTTCCAGCCTCAGTTTGCAGTTCACAGCTTGATGGTCATGTCATTTCAGGTATGATTGTCACATCTGCCCCTGTATCAAACACTCCTTCCACATGGAGATGATCTGATCCATGTGTAAAGTTGCATGCCAATAAAGGTTTTTCCTCACCCACCATTTCTACCCAGTAGGCCTCAGGTGATTTTCCATCTGCTGTGACCTCTGCTGGATTGGAATGGCCTGGGCTAAGATTTGCCCCTTGCCCAAGTAGAATGGTGGCTGAGAACAGCGTGCTAATATTATAAGGCAGGATATTTTTCCTTTCATGATCATGGGAGCTACTTAAATTTCTAAGTGTGTGTGTGCTGTGTCTCCAACAACAAAATACTCACTCTTCATTTCCATGGGAAATATAGTCACGTCTACTAGGCTGCTTGACAGGTCCACTGTAATACTTGTCCAATCAGTAGACTTGAAATGAAAACCTTTGGTGGACTCCAGCCTGAAACAGCTGCAAGGCTGCCGAACCTGGTTAATAGAACATTTGACATTTAATTTGTTTTGTATACCCACACTTTTTATTCCATACTCCCCCTTTGTTTTTAAGAGAGAGGCTTTTGCCAGAGTAGTGCTCGCAATATTTATATCTTTGCGCGTTATGGTGTTAATAGCGGACTTGCACTGTAAACTCAGTTTTTTTGTTTGTTGGATTTCTTTTGTTTCTACTTAACAGGGCATTCCCTAGCAAAATGTCCTTGCTTTTTACGCTGGAAGCAGGAGATATGCTGCAGCTGTTCAGGTGGCACTGGTTGCTTCTTCGCTTGTGGTGTTTCAGCTGCTGCAGGTTTGTATGGTGCTGGCCTTGGATTCCTTTCTGGTGCACTGAACAGTTCTGCTTTACTGGTGCAGGCTTCTATCATTTGTGGTAAAGTCGGTTTTGGATGCATAGGAAGACTTATAATAACTCTGTGACACGCTTCATTGGCATTTTTTTGTGCCATCTCTTTTATCAATTCTGTCTGGGTTGCTGGGTCGTGCACTTGTCTTTCTAATTGTGTTCCCAGATGATTTACAAATCTTAAAAAGTTCTCAGAATCATATTGTTTAACATAAATATAACTACCAGTTACTTCAGCTGTTGGTAATTGAGTAAAACCTTTTTCGGCTATATTGCAAATTTTTTCTAAAACAAATTTAGATGATACTCGAGTTTGTTTTTCAGGGCAATGCCAATTCCCTTCACCACATAAATGATCAAGTGTAATGTCATTATCATCAGAATCTTTGGAATTGTCAGGGCTTTGGTGAAGCTCTATTAAAAGAACTATTAAATAACATTTCCAAATATTAAACCATAAATCATATTCTGAGGGAGTTAGCAAACACCTGTAAAGATCTTTTAAATTGTGAGGTATCATCTTATTTGAAGCAAATGTTGCTTTCATCATGCCTTTAAAAATTTTACTACTTCTACCAAATTCTCATTGTACCTTACAAATTTCTTTTTTATCTTGGTATGATAAAGGCTGGTAATTTCTTTTTTCATTTCTCCTACCAACTTAGACTACCGGAGCAGCTGATGGTATATAGTCTTCTTCTAAGTTTTGAGCTTCAGGGCTAGGTGTCTCTTTATCCCTTAGCCTGGGAGTTTGAGCATTGTTTCTTCCTGCAGGGACAGCATGTGTTTCCCACATGCTGTTAGCTAAGTTCTCCTCTCCCCATTTCCTGCAGCTGCTGGGTTATCACTCTCTCCTCGGCCCTTGCTATAGCTAGGAGGATTGGTATCTGTAACCTGAGCCGGGAAGAGGTGACAAAGGGAACCTGTGGGTGTAGGGTTTCACGGGAGAAGAAACGTGTTATGAGAGGGGAAAGGGAAGGGAGTGGGTAAGGTAACGGAAAGGAAGAAGGGGTTATGTGATGAAGAAGCTGAAGCATGGCTGCTGCCAAAAGCCATGTGTTTCCCACTGTGAGACAAAGAAAAGTTACTTTTCAAACGATCATCACAGAGCCCTTGAGGTAAAATTGGTGAAAGAGACGGGTACAGAGAGGATTTCTTGACAGGCTGTTCAGAATCTTCAGAGCTTGGGTATATGGGGCGGGGGGGGGGGGTGGGGGAGAAACTTAGTAGCTTCCTGAGGTATCTCTCATTTTTCCTCTTTTTCAGGGTCAGGGGAATTTGGAGGAGATGGGGAGCTGTTCAAAGGATTTATCTGTGGCTGTCTTTTGTTCTCTGTTTCTAATAAGCGTTCGCGAACTTGTAAGAATATTGGAAGAAATAGATCAACATTAGAGTCAAATTTCTCTATTTTAGATGTTAATAAATTTCTTACATTATCCCAAAATAAAATTGAATTTATATTTTGCAATTCGTGGTCTGGAATTTCAAAAAACAGCCAACAGACAAAATGCTTTAACAGTTTTTTAGAAACTGTAATTTCTTTGGCATTTAAAATTTACTTAATCTGAGGAAATACACTCTTTTGATGAACAGATAGCTGGTAGCCCATTTTTTTTTTTTTTTTTTGCTGTCTGCCCTTAATCCACCTTATTTTTACAGGAAAAACACAGAAATACGCAGTTATTTTTAGCGCGGCTGAGGGGAGATGTTTGTCTTTTCCTCTCTTTTCTATAATTGCACCTGTGCACCGCACCACACTGGCTCGAGAGCCTCCGCCGTGCGCACACAATTCGGTTCTCCGAGTAGCTGCTGGCTGGCTGCTGCCTGTTGGGCCATGTCGCTCGCGCTCGCTCAGAGCGGCTGCCGCGCCTGCGGGGTTGTGGCATGCAGCACGCTGCCCCCCCAGCGCATCCAGCCCAGACGTTACTTATCCTTTTTCCCTTTTTTCACGGGCGTCTGTTATTTGCTGTATAATAAGTTCTTGTCCTTAACCGACCTGGCTATGAGCAGAGACAGGCTGCCGGTTGTTTTTTGTACTCAGAAACTACTTAATGCAGTTTCTTTCCAGGGTAGTCAAAGAAAACTCAGTGCTGTATAGAATCCATGTAGAATTCTCAGCTAAATGTGAAACTTTTAAAATGCCCAAAGTTGGGCGCCAGCTGCAGTAATCTGTAACTCCTTCCTAGCTATTTACTGTGTTAGTCTCTAAGAAGGAGCTAAGCACTGCATAGGTTAAGACAAAGGTTCAAAAGAAGCTTCTTGCCTTTCTCAGAGTTCGTAGTTTATTTCATGGTGGTTCCAGGGCAAAAGAGATAGAGGATCTCAGATAATGGTCTTTTCTAGGAAAGCATCAGGGAGGGGAATTTGGCCTTCTTCCAATAGGATAGGGACGGGGGGAAGGGTTAAAGCATTCCTTATACCTCCTGGTATTGGGTTACAACAATGTGCTGCCTTCTCTTCAGAAATTTTCTCCTTGCTACTTGCCTTCTTTGTGACTATATTATGCTGGGAACACAATAGTAATTAAAAATATTTAAAAGCTACTGCCTCCAAATAAAAGTTATTTTCCCCTGATAGAGACCGCAATAGATAAAAGTGTTTGGTTATAAATATGATACCACTAAGCATTTTAAATAAAGTCATCAAGGCTACATGTAGGCTGAGAGGGAAAGTTGATTAGAGAGATAACACATGCACAGCATCCTAACATATTTCATAGGACTGAGGATCAAAGCCCACGATTCATCCAGCACAGCCTGGAAAATGGATCTGCCAGATAACCTGGCTAAGAACCATTTGCCAAAGGTGATGTGCGTACATTGTAGGTGGCCACATTGGCACCATTCCAGCGTCACCCATTCAATAGAAGTGCTAAGTGATGTGGGGTAAGGACCGCTACCACACTTTCCCTCCAGCAAAGTGAGGAGCTCTTTTCTGGGAAAATAATCAAAGAAAAAAAGAATAAAGACATTCCTTAAGACTTTTGTGAGGTTTTCTTGTCAGTCTTTTTGTCAATCTCTTGTCTTCAAAAGAATGTGGTTTTGAAAAAGATCACGTAAATCTGCAAGAATTAGATGAGACAATGTCAGAGACTGAAATACTATAGTTTATGACTTAAGCATTTTCATGAAAGACTTTTAAAACTGTATTACAAAAGCTGCAGACAAAACCGCCACAGCCTGAATGGGGATCTGAGAGGCCCTAAACTATTCCTAATGAAGATAAGATAAAGTAACAACTCAGGGATGGGGACATTCACAAAGCACAAGCCTAACACCTTGGGGAGGAGACCACAGCCTCAAGGCTATCAGCTGCCAGGCTCGAACAGGCCCTCGCACCAAAGGGTGGGGAAAGAGGCTTTGGGTGTGTGTTGGAAAGGCCCACCAAAGGCACCCCCAAAGGGAACCCCAGACCCTGCACCAGAGCACTGCAGCATCATGCAACAGATCCACAGTGTTGCCGGGGACAGTGTCAAACGGGCCCCCTGTAAGGGAGGCATGTGTGTGTTCCCACTGGGCCCAAAGCATATATTAATCCACTGGATTCTATACTCTTTGGCATGGTGCGGTGTGGCGGCAGCGAGGTGGCGGTGATGGGGGACCTTCACCACCAGAAGACCAGATAGAGGGGAGCAATAAGACACCATTGGGACCCTTGGATGGGTGATATGCTTCCACCTAACTCCTGTCATTCTCCCCTTGTCATCCCCTCCCCATGCACACTTCTTTCTCTATCTCTTTCTTTCTTTTATCTTTCTTTCTCTTTGCTTCTTTTGCTATTAAATAAAATGTATCAATTTTTTGGCAACAACATCTAAGCTCATTTGGTTTTAATCTCGATTTTGGGTATATTTAGAACCTTCAAATTTCTTTCCATTTTATACACAGATACTTAATTTTCTTTCCTCTTCTAGGTTTAAATCAGATCACAAGAGACAGGCAGGAAGAAAACATTGTCCTTTCCCCTTGCGCAACAGGGAAAAATCCATTAGAGATTCACTGAAGATTTATTGAGAAAAAGCATTCACTTCCCTGGAAAGGGAGGCCAAAGAGAGGGCAAATGGTGTGTCCCTCCAAATGAGCAGGTTTGGAGCTTCTGGAGCTGTGGAGCACTGCAGTTTGCTTCTGCTTTCTTGTAAACACAGATATTACTCCACTGAGCTGACAATAATGTGACACAGCCTGTGACTGTGATATAGTTAGGATTTAAATGCATCAAAAATGGACTGTTGTGACCACTGCAAACAGACAATGGGGTAGATGTAAATGTGAGAACAAACAGGTGGATAAATGTGCAGGGAGACAGAGCAACAAATAATATCTTCTAATTCCAAACTAGTAATGAAAAGCTGCAAGGGTGACTTTGCTCTTTCTTTCAGCTCTTCTCTTCTAAAGTTAATCCTGAGGAAGTCATCAAGTTTCTCATTTCCCACCACTGATTTAGGGTAAATCTGCAATGATGAATGCTTAGGCAGTTGACAGTGTTATTCTTTGAAAACTATGAAATATTGAAAACTTTTTTTTTCAACCATATGATTTCTGCTGATCAAAGGTCTACAAAGAAGCAGGCCAGCATCAGAAGAAAGCCTGAGGCTGCTGCAGATGGCCAGGTCCCTCAGGATCCCCTGTAGACTCAAAACCAGTCCAACATATAGTCTGGGCCACTACAAATGGTTCAAAACATCTCCATATCCCCAATCATGCTGGTCTTAATACCAACCCCTGCTCATCAGAAATGCCCTCAGTACCCTTGGAGCAGCTTAAACCAAATAATACACAGCTCTGTGATATCTATCCACAAACAAGTGTTAATATTATGCTGAGTCCATGTGTTCAACTGACTTTCCATTCCTATAGATGAACCAAACTTGAAGCTGTTAATTTTACAGATGCTGCTAAAACAAGATCTGAGTTATAAGAATTTGTAAATGTTAGCACAGCTACATGCTTTTGCCCAGTGTCTCAGTTTGGAGACAAATTTAGGAGAAAACACTCTGAAACGAGTGTTTCCTCTGAAGAGAAGGGCTCCAGTAATCCCTTTTTGCCAATGACAGAAATTAATACCAGGGGGTGAAAGTGAAAAAAAAACCACTGTTTATTAACTAAAAATAAGGGGGGAAGGGATGCTCCCACAAGGCACAGAAAAGGATTGAATAAATGCTAGATATGAACTCCCAGAAACTTACCCGCCACCCATTCACACCCACACACCCATAGCAGAACAAAAAAACTCAAAAATGCCTGGGGAAGAAAAATACATGGGCTGACCACGTGGCCCAGAAAACAAAATGCCGATTGGTCCCTTTGACTCCAGGAAGGAGGAAAAGAAAAAGTGTTTGTGAATCTGCTTGTACAGAATATATGGGGACCTTTCTGGTGTTAGTCTCTTCATCGCAGCATGTGAAACTGGTGGATTTTAGTGTCCTTTTCTCGTCTTGGTTGAGCTTCTCCAAGGTCTTAGGTTCACTGCTGGCTTTCAAAATTGTTAAAGTGAATGCTATGTGTTTTATAATGTTGACTTTTGTAAGAGAAGTTTTGCTCAAGTTTAGAGTTCTTTAATGCAAATGTTCTGTTGTGATACCAATGTTGGTGAAGAGTTGTTGTAATGTTAACATTTAACCAATGAAGGAATTGAAGCCTGTTGAATGTATCGAAAAGTAACAAATGACCACTACTAGGACAACTGCACATGCTCCAAAAAGGTGGGACGGAGGAGGAACTATGTTAAAATGCTTGAATATGCATGACTGTTTATGAATATGTATTTGGCTGATGCAATACACAGGGTATATGAGGGGTGTTGCTGTGTTGACTGGTGTGCCTCTGGCACCATTCCGCATGGTAGGGAATATGGTACACCCACTCAATGCCATGTTCTCTAGCCCAGGTGCTTATAAGGCTATTCTTGAAATGAGTCCCGTTGTCTGACTCAGTTCTCTCAGGGATACCATGCCTCCATAACACTTGCTTTTCAAGGCCCAGAATGGTGTTCTGAGCAGTGGCATGAGGCACAGGGCAGGTCTCCAATCATCCGGTGGTGGCTTCCACCATGGTCAGCATGTAGCGCTTGCCTTGGCGGGTCTGAGGCAGTGTGATATAGTCAATCTGCCAGGCCTCTCCATACTTATATTTAGACCACAGCCCCCCCATACCAGAGGGGCTTCACCTGCTTAGCCTGCTTAATGGCAGCACACGTCTCACAGTTGTGGATGACCTGGGAAATACTGTCCATGGTTAGATCCACCCCTCAGTCTCGAGTCCACTTATAGGTGGCATCTCTGCCCTGATGACCTGAGGCATCATAGGCCCATCGAGCTAGGAACACTTCTCCCTTGTGTTCACAATCTAAGTCTATCTTTCAGACATCTATCTGAGCAGCCTGATCTACCTGCTCGTTGTCTAGCCCGACTCTTGGCAACATGGGCATCCACATGACGGACTTTCACAGGGAGCTTCTCTACCTGAGTAGCAAGGTCTTTCCACTCATCAGCAGCCCAGATTGGTTTTCCACTACGTTGCCAGTCAGCCTTTTTCCACCTTTCCAGCCAACCCCACAGAGCATTGGCTACCATCCATGAATTGGTGTAAAGGTAGAGCTTTGGCCATTTGTCTCTCTCAGCAATGTCCAAGGCCAGCTGAACAGCTTTGAGTACAGCAAGTTGACTCGATCCACCTTCTCCTTCGGTAGCTTGTGCAACCTGTCGTGTGGGGCTCTATACGGCTGCTTTCCACTTCAGGTTCATCCCCAGGATGCGGAAGGAACCATCGGTGAAAAGAGCGTAGTGTGTTTCATCTGCTGGCAGTTGGTTGTACAGTGGGGCTTCTTCAACCCAGGTCACTTGCTTCTGCTCCTCTTCATCAGTGTGACCAAAATCTTCACCTTCTGGCCAGTTTGTAATTATCTCCAAAATCCCAGGGCAATTCAGGTTGCCAATACGGGCGCGCTGAGTGATAAGGGCAATCCACTTGCTCCATGTGGCATCGGTGGCGTGGTGGGTGGAGGGAACCTTTCCTTTGAACATCCACCCCAGCACTGGCAGTCGGGGTGCTAGGAGAAGCTGTGGTTCCGTGTCAGTCACCTCTGAGGCAACTTGAACTCCTTCATAGGCAGCCAGGATTTCCTTCTCTGTGGGAGTGTAGTTGCCTTCAGATCCTTTGTAGCTCCTGCTCCAGAATCCCAGGGGTCGGCCTTGGGTCTCACCAGGCACATTCTGCCAAATGGTCCAGGAGAGACCATGGTTCCCAGTTGCAGAGTAGAGCACATTCTTTACCTCTGGTCCTGTCCTGACTGGGTGTCCTTGTTTAGGACAAAATTAGGGGAAAAACTCTCCCCAAGGAAGAGGCCCCCCAGAAACAAACCCCCAGAACTCCTCCCCCTCCCCCTACTGGGTTCGGGAAAGAACTTCCTCAGAGGGAAAAGTGGAAAAAACTTATTTATTTTATCAAACACACGAAAAGAAACACTCCCCAATACCAAGGAAAAAAACAGCCATGGATGGCAGAGGAATTTGTCACCCGTCTGAGTAGGTGGAACTCTCAGAGGGGCTCCGATGTCAGGGAGGGCAGGAACGCATATATCTCTTTCATGACCGAGTCCGGGATCTTCTTGATGTTTTCAGATCAGGTGATGTTTCCTAGCTACTAAGGAAAGAAAAATGCAAAGAGCCAGCAAAATAAGCCAAGTAAAAGCGGGGAGGAAAGGGGGGGGAAAAGGGGAGAGCAGCCCAGCGAGCAGCAGCAGCTAAAGCAGCGAAAAGCCAGGGGCGGGGGGAACCAGCAGGGAGGAACACAGCAGCCCCCAGCCAGCGGCGGCGGTCGATGGGGGAGGGCGCCAATGAGCTGCTAGCCAAAACAAACCTACACAATTTGGCGATAACATCAACCCAGGACATTCCACCCCTTATCTCCATATTGTGAACAGGATTAAAAACTTCATTAAATAAGAACTTTCATTTCACTTATTCCGTCCTTCAACACTTACATATTTCCTTCTGTTTCATCCCACAATTTGATCTCCCTCAGGTATGCATCATGTGGTTCCATCTTTCTGCATTATCCACCAGGTGCAGCCTGGTCCTTGAGCAAAGACAATCTCACAAATGGGTTTGCCTGTACTTGATGCAGAATTAAGCCATAGTGACTTCCCTAACAAGCCTCTGACATGGGCCACAGGGACTTTATCCCCCTCCACTATATTAAGGGAGTCAGACTGGGCAGGACCTGCTTGGTTGATGGAACCTTTGGTGTTAACTAACCAAGTAGCCTTTGCTAGATGTTTTTCCCAGTTTTTAAATGACCCCCCACCAAATGCTTTCAGAGTGGTTTTCAGCAACCCATTGTACCTTTCAACTTTACCTGCAGCTGGTGCATGGTAAGGGATGTGGTACATCCACTCTATGCCATGTTCCCTAGCCCAAGTACTAATAAGATTGTTCCTGAAATGAGTCCCGTTATCTGATTCAATTCTCTCAGGGGTACCATGCCTCCAAAGGACCTGCTTTTCAAGGCCCAGAATGGTGTTGCGGGCTGTGGCATGAGACACTGGATAGGTCTCCAACCATCCAGTGGTGGCTTCCACCATGGTCAGGACGTAGCGCTTGCCCTGGCAGGTCTGAGGCAGTGTGATGCAATCAATCTGCCAGGCCTCTTCGTACTTATACTTGGAACATCACCCCCCATACCAGAGGGGCTTCACCCGCTTAGCCTGCTTAATGGCAGCACACGTCTCACAGTCGTGGATGACCTGGGAAATACTGTCCATGGTTAGATCCAGCCCTCGGTCTCGTGCCCACTTATAGGGGGCATCTCTGCCCTGGTGACCGGAGGCATCATGGGCCCATTGTGCTAGGAACAACTCTCCTTTGTGCTCCCAATCAAGGTCTATCTTTGACACCCCTATCTTCACACCTTGATCTACCTGCTGATTACTGTGCTGCTCTTCATTGGCTCTACTTTTGGGGACATGGGCATCTATATGGCGAACTTTCACAGGTAGTTTTTCTAGCCAAGTGGCAATGACTTTCCATTCCTCAGCAGCCCAAATTGGTTTCCCACTGCGCTGCCAGTTCGCCTCTTTCGATCTCTTCAACCATCCCCACAAAGTATTGGCTGCCATCCAGGAATCAGTGTAAAATAGAGCTTTGGCACTTGTCTCTTTCTGCAATGTCTAGAGCCAGTTGAATGGCTTTAAGTTCAGCAAACTGACTCGATCCGGCCTCTCCTTCAGTGGCTTCTGCGACGCATCGTGTGGGGCTCCATACAGCTTCTTTCCACCTCCGATTCATCCCTACAATGTGACAGGAACAGTCGGTGAACAAAGCGTAGCGTGCTTCCTCTGCTGGTAGCTGGTTGTATGGCGGAGCTTCCTCAGCTCGTGTCACTGGTTCTTGCTCCTCATCTGCAACACCAAAATTTTCACCTTCTGACCAGTTTGTAATTATTTCCAAAATCCCAGTACGATTTAGTTTTCCAATCTGGGCATGCTGAGTGATAACAGCAATCCACTTGCTCCACGTTGCACTGGTGGCATGGTTGGTGGAGGGAACCTTTCTGCTGAACATCCACCCCAGCACTGGAAGTCGGGGTGCCAGGAGAAGCTGTGCTTCCGTGCCAATCACCTCTGAGGCAACTTGAACTCCTTCATAGGCAGCCAGGATTTCCTTCTCTGTGGGAGTGTAATTACCTTCGGACCCTCTGTAACTTCTGCTCCAAAACCCCAGGGGCCAGACTCAAGTTTCACCAGGCACCTTCTTCCACAGGCTCCAAGACAAACCATGAGTCCCGGCTGCAGAGTAAAGTACGTTCTTCACATGTGGACCCGTCCTCACTGGGCCAATGGGTGATCTCCTTTTTGATCTGGACAAAGGCTTGCTGTTGTTCAGGGCCCCAGTGGAAATTGTTCTTCTTGCGAGTGACCCGGTAGAGAGGGCTCACAATCTGGCTGTACTCAGGCATATGCATTCTCCAAAAGCCTATGGCATCTAGGAAAGCTTGTGTTTCCTTCTTGTTAGCAGGTGGGGACATAGCTGTAATCTTGTTAATGACATCAGTAGGAATCTGATGCCGTCCATCTTGCCACTTCACTCCCAGGAACTGAATCTCCTGCGCAGATCCCTTAACTTTACTCTTTTTGATGGCGAAGCCAGCTTCCAGGCGGATTTTTCTCTCCTTTCTCCAACACTTCCACTGCTGCGTTCCCCCATACGATGATGTCATCTATATATTGTAGATGTTCCAGAGCTTCACACTTTTCCAGTGCAGCCTGGATCAGTCCATGGCAGATGGTGGGGCTGTGTTTCCACCCCTGGGGCAGTTAGTTCCAGGTGTACTGCACGCCCCTTCAGGTGAAAGCAAATTGAGTCCTGCATTCTGCTGCCAGAGGAATGGAGAAAAATGCATTTGCTATGTCAATGGTGGCATACCACCTTGCTGCCTTGGACTCCAACTCATACTGCAGCTCCAACATGTCCGGTACGGCAGCACTCAGCAGTGGAGTCACTTCATTCAATGCACGAGAGTCCACAGTCAGTCTCCATTCTCCATCAGATTTCTGCACAGGCCAAATAGGGCTGTTTAAGGGTCAGTGGGTATTGCTGACCACCTCCTGGCTCTCCAGCTCTCGGATCATCTTATGAATAGGAATCACAGTTCAATTGCCGGATGCACTCTGCCATCACAGTTACTATTCCAAATGCCCATCTAAGTCCTTTTGGGTCCTTAAAATACCCGCTCTGAAGGTAATCTCTGCCCAAAATACATGGGGCCTTAGGACCAGTCACAATAAGATGTTTCCTCCAATCCTTTCCAGTTAAGCTCACTTCCGCTTCCACTAGGGTGAAGTCCTGCGATCCACCTGTCACACCAGCAATTGAAACAGATTCTGCTCCTATGTGTCTTGATGGAAGTATCGTACACTGTGCACCTGTGTCCACTAAAGCTTTATACTTCCGTGGTTTCAAAGTGCCAGGCCAACGAATCCACACGGTCCAAAAAACAAGGTTCTCCCTCGCCTCACCCTGGCTAGAGGCAGGGCCCCTCTAAGCATGTTTATCCTTCTTTTCCAGGCCATACGTCTTAGAGGTTCCCTCAAGAGGGTCAGACATGTCATTATCATTATCAAGTTTGGCACTTTGGCTACGAGAAACAGGAGCAGCTCTCCTTTTGGTGGAACTTCCTCTTTCAGTCTTTCCTTCCTTCAAATCCTGCACTCGTTTTGCCAGAGCAGCCGTAGGCTTCCCATCCCATCTCCTCATGTTGTCTCCAGAATCCCGCAAGAAAAACCATAACTCAGCTTGGGGAGTGTACCTCCTTTCCCAATTGGGGGAACGTCTACGTTGGGTACCAGGGTTTCTAATCTGTACAGCTGAGATTTGGAGGAGGTCATCCTTAATCTCCTCCCTGAGTCTCCGATGATTCTCTTCTATCTTATCTTCTGCAAGCGTGTTTCCACAGCTGCAATTCTAGCATGGGTTGTGTCGTTATACGCGATACGGCCGCGGAGAATAACGACAATGACTCCTCCAGCTAGCAGCAAAGAGAAGCAACTTTATTGTGAAGGCGAACCACTTTTATAGTGTGGATCGCTGAAGAAGAGAGGAACGGCCGTCCATTGGATAGTAGAAGAAAACAGAACGTTCTCACGGATCGTGAGAACTGTTTTTCCTTACTTTCTGAAAAACAGCAGGTGCTTAATCTTGTTATGAATTCCTTCCTGTTTTTCCCGAGGTTTATCACCTTGGGAA
Organism: Erithacus rubecula; assembly: GCF_903797595.1. NCBI lineage: Eukaryota > Metazoa > Chordata > Aves > Passeriformes > Muscicapidae > Erithacus > Erithacus rubecula. The sequence goes on from NW_027635899.1 coordinate 51,894, forward strand.
GATCCAGGGAGGAACAGGCAAACTGCAGCAGACCCGAGAGAAATTCTCCTTAGCATGAGAAAGGAGAAAAGGCCTCAGGCCCTTGCAATTTTCAGCCTGTGGCTTCAATGAAGCCCACAGGTTGGGCCATGTACAGCATCCGCATATGCACGAAGCTTCTTTGCCATATTGAGTTCTGTCTCATACACCTCATCTCGCTTCATTATTGCTTGAGCAGACGCATATTCAGGTGGCCCAAGCCGCACAAGTTTCCTCCACATCACTTGGGTGCATGGTACTAAATCTGGATTCTTAGTTGTTATATCATCAGAGAAAATGATCTTCGCCACTGCCATCTCTCTCAGGCGTTGGATCCCTTGCTCTATGGTCTTCCATCATGTCGGCTGCATATACAAATCATCTGCACATAGGTATCTCTGTGCCACACTATCTAGGACCCGTGCCCAGAGGCTGTGAGGGTTAGTCCCCCTCATCATCCCTTGATCAATGACAGGATCATGTGACAGGGATCCCAGATGTCTCTCCTCAGTGCCATCCAGGATGGTAGCCTCGCCTGCCGGATCCCAAAGCCAAACCAGCCAACTAAATATGGACTCATCAGGTCATCTTGTATAATCCTTCCTTAGACCCTGAAGGTCCTTCAAGGAAAAGGACTCAAGATTAATCTCTGATCTTGCACCTGCCACTTTGACTCCGGGTTTCATTTCAGGAGCCGTTGAAGGTCCTTCTCCTGCATCATCATCATCATCCTCCACTGGGCCATCGGTCTTAGTCGTACGCTTCCCACTTCTCGTGCTGGTAGCGACAGCCATTGGTTGAAGCTTACTGTCTAATTTTGCCCCTGTCCTTGAGCCTGGGGTGTTAACTGCAGCCTGAGTAACTGGGATGGTAACTAATTTATCTCTCTGTTCCCTTTCCTCTATCTGTGGCCCCACAGTATCTAACAGGGTACGATAAGCATATGCCAGGGCCCAACTCACTGCAGTAATCTTTTTTCCTTAGGATTATCATGGCATTTCTCTTTCAAATATTTTACCACCTCAGCTGGGTCCTGAATTTGCTCATGTGGGAAGTCCCAAACTATAGGATCAGAAAATTCTTTTAAGATTTGGCCCAGGTCCTGCCATTTCCCACACCACTCAGAACTCATCACATTTTGCTTTAAATCAGGAGTCACACCAGCACTTCTAGAAATCTCAGCCCTTATTTTTTATAAACTGCCAACCATGTAAAAGAAGCTTACTAAATTAAATATCAGAAAGAGGATCTCTTTAGTATTCAGGGAAAACTGCGCATTTCTGAATAAAGATGCAAAAAATTCAGAGGAGAGAAACGAAAACAAAGGGAGAAGAACATATAGGTATATGATACCTCTGTCCACTTCCCTCCTAAGAAATAGCAGGAGTTGTAATGGCATGTAATAATATCAAGTTCCACTAGGTGGCCACTTCACTCCATCATCTAATTTATATAATGGCCACCATTCCTTGCAAAACCTAATAAAATGTATTTTGTTTTCTGTACTCCCGTGCCCAGCAACTTCTTTCTAATGTGCAATAATACAGCCAAGCGGACTGGTTTTCAGAATCTCTTTACTTTGTCATGTTCCCATTATCTCCTCCTTCTTGTCCTGTCCCATTCCCACCCAAATCTCTCTTCGTAATCTCTTACAGTTCTTTCCCAATCTTCCTCCCACATGCACACCTGTCCTGGGTTGATGTTATCCCCAAATCGTGTGCTGTCCATGCTTAGAAGGTTTGTTTTGGCTAGTAGCTTGCTGGCGCCCTCCTCATTGGCCGCCACCCCTAGCTGGGGGCTGCTGTGCTCCTCCCTGCTGGCCTTGCTCCCCCTCCCCCCCTCGCTGGTTTTCACTGCTTGGCTGCTTGGTAGCGGCTTGCTGCTCACTCGGCTGCTTTCCCCTCCCCCCCCCTCCTTTTGCTTGGCTTTTTGCTGCTGTTTGCATTTTTTTTTCCTTATTAGCTAGGAAATATCACCCAAACCCGAGTTGGACTCCACCCGATCTGAAACATCCAGAAGGTCCTGGACTCGGTCGTGGCAAGACATACGCATTTCTGCCCTCCCCGACATCAGAGACACGCTGAGGCTTTGCACCTACTCAGACAGGTGACAAATTTCTTTGCCATCTGTGGCTGTTTTTCCTGGTGTTGGGGAGTGTTTCTTTTTTGTGTGTTTGATAAATAAATAAGTTTTTTCCACTTTTCCCTGGGAGGAAATTTGTCCCAAACCCAGTAGTGACGGGGGAGGAGTTCTGGGGGTTTTTTTCCTGGGGGGGCTCCTTGGGGAGAGTTTTTTTCCCCTAATTTTGTCCCAAACCAGAACAACGCCCAAGTTGCAGATATTAAATGTGATTTTCCACACACAAACTTTAGAATCTTAGGTTCAAAATTGGCTTGACAACACCAACGTTTTTCACAAGTCCTGCATTGTAACAGTAACCACGCAGAGTGCCAACCTCTAGATACCCCGAAAGCCTCATAACGCCCGCAAAAGCAAGCTATTTCACTTCATCTCTCTTAAATGTCCAGATCCTCTTGCCCAGGCTGTTCTAAATCCAAAGTTACCTACCTTCCTGCTGAAGTTTTGTATATTCTTTCCAGATAAACCTGATCATTTCCCCTTTCTATCCAATAATTCACCGGATTTAGGAACTCCCAAGGATTGAGCCCAAAATACTGTGGGAGGGGGGTTCTGCAGTGGTTATATAGACCTCCTTCTGGCTAGTTCAGTACCAGGAAGGTGCCCAGAGCCCTGCACAAACAAGATAAAAGACCAAAAGAGGCTCCCTTCTCCAGAGTATTCCAAGCTTTATTATCAAAGGATTCAAGGGAAAAGAGAGAGCAGCACTGGGGGCCCGGGCTTTTTCAAACCCTGTGTTAGGGACGGAAGGAACCCAGACCTCAGCCAATTAGGTTGGGCCGGAGGGAAAAGGGGAAGGGAAAGGACTAAACTATGAGACAGGCTATAGGGGGGTCGAGGGAAAAACCATCTTCAGTGCAACATAAACCACATTAGTGAAATACAACAAGGTTCCTTCTGTTTGTTGAGCTTTAGCCACAGTTAGAACAGATGCTAGCCACTCCATGTTCAAACACAACACTCTTTTGTTCACACTTGCACTCATCCCACACTGACCCCAATCGCTTTGCTTTTCTCCTGCCACCTCAGTCACCCAAGGTTGGAAACGCGGATATAGCTCCCCTCTCACTTTGTACCAGAGGTACATCTGACCCACTCATTCACTCACTGACACATTCAACCACTCAATGTGTCTGGTCTTAGCAGTCATACAAAACAGCAGCAAAACAGGGATTCACTTGACCCACCACGCGGGTTGTTGGCAGGATGCGCAATCAGCTCACTGAGACCTCTCCGTCGGCCGCATTATCAGCCGGGCATTGATCCCTCTCCCTCTGTCTCCAGCTCCCTTGTCCAGCTGCTTGCAAGCCCACCAGGACCGTCCTGTGCATCAGATGTCTCTGGATGACTTACCAGAAGCCCTTTTCTAGATTTTTAATGCATACTGTTTTACCCGCAATTGCCAGCAGGTCATTATCTGGCCCAATGGTGAGCGAACTGAGTCCCTCCATGAAAATATTCTGGGGCGTGCCTCGAAGGGTCCACTCCAGCAGCACTGCCACAGCAGGACAGAGATCTGTCTGGCTCATCAAAATTAAGCTCGGAAAAACTCTATAACCCACAAAGTGAGTTATAGGTATGTATTTTATTCGGCACTGAGGTGCATGGGGGATAGCTCCTCCAAAAACATGCACATCTTCAGCGACCTGGATCTGTCTTTTTATTCTCTACAAACTAGGATTACACAATGCACCTAATACATATTCATTTCCTAGCCCCGCCGGTCCCCACTTCGTAATAAAATTAGCTCCATGCCTCTTTGCGACTGCATGCTGCTCCTTGTTGGTCGCTCTGGTGGTCATCTGGGGATCTATGTGATGAAATAAACAGTCTTCCTCTCAGTTGAACTTTTCACCTTACCTTCTTTGTGCATGTGTATTAGTGTGTTACCCGCTGCTGGCTACTGCCAGTATCCACAAAGGATTCACACTAACAGTTTATGGAATAATACTCTTTATTAATAGAAAATTGTGACAGGTTAAGGTTTGAACATTATCGATGATAATGTCTGACTGCAAAGTATGCTTGAAGGAATATACAGACAAGCTTTAATCTCTAATAAAATGCTCAGCATGTGTAGAGTATGATTCTTATTCAATAGGCATGCCTACAGGGAAGATGGGTTCTGTAGCTGCTGGGGCTTGGGTTTTGCCCCAGGCTGCCACAACAAAAACATTTCATATGGAACAGCTTTTCCTGACTGCTTCAGGAAGATTTCAGCTATAAGGTCCTTAGATGCAAGCAATGCCTAAAGCTGAGGCTATCAGCTCTTTTGTGATTTCATCCTTGTTTGCAGGACCTTCTTAGCCAGCTAAGAGGAGATCTGAGAAAGCTGCACAGAGGTTCTGTTGGCAACTTTATTTCTGTCCACAAAGGGGTCTGGCAGCAGTCTGAGTACATAAAGTATCAAAGGGGTTTTCATAGGGTTAGGTTGCCTTAGAAAATGGACCAATGATATCAAAGATTGAAAACTGTCCAACTACCTAAAGGTTTTAGGCAAAAGTGGCCAATTACCTAAAGGATTGAAAAAGGGACCAATTAAAGCACTAAGAGATAACGCGAGGGTCTGAAGAAGGGGGTGAAAATATTTCTAGCATGAGTCATTCTAAGGAAGCAATTTCTTATCTAAGGGATGAATTTCCAGGGAGGCCCTGAAAGGGATTCAACTTCTTCCACAAGGTTCAGCCCCTCAACTGATCACAGCAGTTATGATGGAGTCTTCCCTAACTTTCTCCCCATTCTTGAATTATTTTTATATTATTTCTTTGTGCTTAGGTGGAGCTTGAGTGACTCTAGCCATACATACCTTTATTACTGATTGGTGTAAAATTCCCTCGCTTCACTTTTGAAGATACAGTTAAAAGAATATAGAGTGTATGCCCAGTGGGGGCACTGTCACTGTCCGCGCCAGAAGTCATGCAAATAATGACAAAGACTTCCCGAGCTAGTAGCTAAAGAAGAGATTTATTGAAAAAGCAAACTACATTTATAGTGCGGTTTGCAAGCTGCAAACAGAACAGCAGTCCATTGAACAATAGAAGAAAACAAGCCCTGTCCACATAGTGTGAGAACTGGTTCTCAATCAACAGCTGGTGCTTTATTATTAATTCCTTTCTATTTTTCCCGAATGGTATCATCTTGGAAAAGGCTCAGGCCTGAGCTAAGAAACTGTCAGAGCATGGAAAAGATTTCCCAGTGTGAGAAAAAGAAAAGAAGCTCCGAGCCTGAAAGGCCTAGCAAATTTTTCCTGGGCCTTCAATGATGTCCACAGGGCACTTTAGGAATTAGTGTTTGAGATTGCTTAAAAAATCAATAGCAAGCGTATGAGTAAAAGCCAGATTTAATATTAAGCGAGAAAGCGCGACAAGTTCATTGGCAAGATTCCCTCTCCTACTTACAGGGCAGCTAAGGCACAACAAGGGAAACCAAGCAACAATAAAACCACATAAAATCCAAGCAATCAAAACATAAAATAACTGAGAACTATCTGGGGTGGGCATGTATGGGGGAGTGTGTGTGTTTAGGTGTGTGTGTGTCAAAAGCCAGTGCGAGTAAGGATAAAAAGGAACACAGCCTAAAAGCTTAACAGCACTCAAACTTTACAGTACTTTAGCTTAACTTATACCTTAAGCCTAATAATTGAACAAAGGAACAACACTTATGACTTTATAGTGTAACCTTATGTGGTGGGGTTTTGTGCTAGACAAATCACCAGTGCACCCACTAGAATTATTTACTAATTTCCTGCTGTGAGATCTTCAATCTCTTCCCATCTGGAAACTTAATCTTCATGTCACTGACTTCAGTAGACTCCTTGCTCTATTTTTCTCATTCAGGGGAGCTCAGAAGATCTGTAGTCTCATCTTCTCATGCCACGTGGTCAGCTGGAGGCCTCTCCCTTCTTGGTTGCTTTCAAAAACCACAGCAGAAACCTGGCCAAATCGTGGCCACACCAGGAGGGGCGGGGGGGGGACAGGGGACCAGGACCTCAGCAAAAGCCTCTCCCCACCTGGCCACCAGGGCTCCCCAGCTAGTAACAAGAGGAGGGGAAGGGGCTTCAGTGGCTCCCCCACCGTCCGTCCCCCCCCCGGCCCAGTCAGGCCGCATGGAGAAGGGGGCTGGGCCGGGCCGTGCCGTGGCCGAGTTGAGGCTGAGCTGTGCTGGGGCCGAACCGAGCTGAGGCCCTGCCAAGCCGGGGCTGGGGCCCCGCCCGGAGCCGACCTCACCTCTGTGGAGGCCGGAAGCCAAAAGAGGGCGAATTAGCTTTACCAATGCTATTTATGAAAGTGAAATAACTTTTTCATTGGTTACTTGGGATGTCAACTACTAAATCAGCTCTCTGATTGGTCCCCACAGCCCACAGAGGAAGCTCCCAGAGAGGGGACAGCCATCCTGTTTCCAGGCCCTGTGCTCTTCCCTCAGGCAGCTCCCCCCCTGCTCCCCCCATGTGAAACCAGCGCACCTTCGCATGTTAAAGACACTATATTCTTGTTGCTATGTCAGCCATGTTTCCTCAGTACAGTCCACAACATGTTTATAACCAGTACAGTCTGCATCATATTGAGTCAAGAAAGAAATTCCTTGGGAGGTTTTCCAGATACCTGCCCCCGGGGGGGAAAAGCCATGAGTGGCATGCAGTGTGGGAGGACATGGGCCAGTATTTGGAGAGTTTCTCTACTCCAATGGTTTGGAAGTTCATTCCTGAATATCTACAGGATCCTGTTAAAGTGATACGTAAAGGAAAAATGCTGTAGTGGTTCCAGAGAGGAGAAACTTAGTGCACTGTGCTGGGTCCTGGCTACTATTTTTTGGACACTGCTAGACAGCACCCTCAGGGAGAGGGGAACAAAAGCCAATCAACAGGAACTATGTCCATGCTAACTGCAGCTTAAGCAGAGGGACAATCCAAGCCAGTATCAGTCACCACTATTCAGAAGAAATCTAAGACCAAATCAGTTTGTGCTGTGAGTGATGAAGAGAAAGCCAGACCCTCACAATCAGTGGAAGAGACAGAGTCAAAGATAATCACCCAATGCCTGTCCCTGGGTGAGCTGCGTGATATGTGGAAAGATTTCAGCCACCAGTCAGGTGAGCCCTGATTGACTTGGATGCTTTGATGCTGGTATATAGCAGCCCATGGTATGACACTAGATGGTAAGAAAGTCAAGCAACTGAGATCTCTGTCCCAAGATGCGAATGTTGATCAGGAAAAGACCAGAAACTCTCAGCCTCTGGAGGTGACTCCTGTCAAGTGTGAGGGAAAGGTATCCTTGTGAAGATGGCAGTTTAGTGCACTGAAACAGGTGGTACACCATGGAGCAAGGTATCTGAGAGAATTAGCTGTGCTGAAGATAATCTTTTCAGAAAACCAGTGATGCCCTAATAATCCAGATGACATCCAGTGTACAAAAAGCATATGGCAGAAATATCTATGGAACGTGCCAGTATCATATGCCAACTTATACAAAGCGATGTCATAGAAGGAAGTAGAACAAAAAGTGGAAACTAGTTACCAAACTCCGACTATATGAAAAAACTATCTCCATCTTCTTATGGGCTTATATCTCCTCTGTGGGAAGACTGACTGAGGATCTCCAGAACTGAAAAGAGAAAATTAAAGAGGAAATGCCCCACCGGTACAGCCCAGAGTCTCTGCTATTAGGAGCAGTCTACCCCCTTGTTGAGGTTTGACCCCTCAATCATCTACACTGTAACACTGCTTTTTACTTGTTTCACCCATGTGCTGATTTTGCATTGAAGGCACCTGGGGGGAGGGCGCACTCAAAAGTTTTTATCCATGAGAACTTCCTCTGTGAATTGATGGGACCAACTGGAGGCCGGTTTAGTTGTTGACAGCCTGAGAAACCAATTAGAGAAGTTAGCTCACTCCATGAATCCACATTTTGAAGCAAGTAAATGCCGGGAAAGCCCTTTTATATTTTCAGCCTCTCACAGGGTAACACCGACCTGGTCCAGGCCTCCCCCACTCCCATGCGGCCTGGGCCAGGCAAGGGTGGGTTCAGGAGGCTGCCAGGCTCTGTTTATTAACCAGATGCCCTGATGGCCAGGGGGAGGAGAGGCCCGTTGCTAAGATCCTAGCCCTCCCTCCTCCTTGGCGTGGCCGCTCAGAGCAGCTCTGGAGTCGCTGAGCCTGCCCAGCCACCCACTTGGCCTGGGGGGAGGAAGCTGGGCCCTGTTTTGGTGGAGCTTCTCCAAGCACTTGCTTGCTGGGCAAGGTGGAAGGAGGTCCCCCGACCTGCAGTTGGAGCTGGGTGCGGTAGGCACCGGAGGGCAGCCATGAAGCCAGAGGCTTGTTACCACTTTTTATCCCCCTCTGGCTGGACTTTGCAGTTTTCGTCCAGCTCCCCCCCAGCACAACATGGGCAGCCTGAGATCTGAACACAGCTCCAGCATAGCCTGGCCCAGGCCCTGCAATTTCTGTGTGAAATTTTAATCCTTCCAATGCTCAGATAATACTTGCAGACCTTCAGTCTTCCTTTGAGTGAGAAGAAAAAGAACAGACAAGACATACCAGTCAGTGAATGAAGAACTTAGTTTTTTAGATGGAAGAATGAGGAGATGCCGTGAAGGTTGGCTGAAAAATCCTTTTGTAAGCTATAGGGGTGGACTGTACTACACTGCACTGAAAATTCCTATAAACCATGAAAAAACACATGGAGGGGTTGAAGTGTTCAGAAAATCCTTTGCCCGGAGGGAAAAAGGGTGTCTCTATTCCTGGGAATGAATTATGAACAGAGGAACAGAGAGACTAAGAGAACTTTTGCTTTTGAAAAGCTCATCCTTAAAAGCAATGCCCTATGAGTTTGACATGGCCCACAAGCACAACTCTGGGAAGGCTGTGAAGGTGGGAGGAGTTTCACAATTGCAAATTCCTGGGTGGCTGCTATTCGTGAAAAGTAAAGTCAAAAGAAAACTGTTTTTTTGGTTTTTCTTTTCTGTTGGAAAAAAATCCCTATAGCTGAACAAGAAGGAACTTCTCTCCCTATAATGAACTGAAAAAGATTATTTAAGTGAGGGACTGACTGATGTGTCTCTGTATGTTGTTGTTAAGAAAGTGTGGGAGGGGGGGAGGAGGGAGTGGTCTGAAGATCTTATTCTCAATTTATTATTATTTTCTTTGTGTTCTTAATAAAGTTTTTTTTCTTTATACCCTTTTAAGCTTTAAGCCTAGCTCCTTTTTAGAGATAGCTAGAAAGGAGTTACAGCTTACTGCAGTTGGCTATCAATGCTGGGGCTTGAAATTAAGAGCTCACAGGTAGCTATAATCCCACTTTGGGAATTTATTACGCTAGTTAGCTCGATCAACTACCCCCCACACTTGGCAGCTGTTTTAAAAAACGGCCCCAGGCAGGGAGGATTGAGCCAGAAACTCTACTCTAGCCCCAGAGTGAGCCAGCTCAAGGATAAACACTTTACACGAGCCACACAACAGCTGAGGTCTGCAGGACAGTAAAAAAGTCTCTCGTGGGAGGCGGGGACTCCAAAATTTGTCTCTAGCTGTGGAGAGGGAGTTCCCCAGGCGGACCAGCGGTGGCGCGGCAGCAGGGCTGGGCAGCAGCGGTTCAGGCGGTGCGCTCTGGAATCGCAAAATAAACCCCGCTCGGAGTGGCGTTGTGTGGCACCCTGGGGCCCCCCAGAAGCAGTGCAAGGCAGCAGGGCTACTCCGGGACTGGCACGACCGGTGGAACGTGGGACACGTGTTCAGGGTTGTGTCATCCCAACCACAGAGCTCCCTGCATTCCCTTTTCTCCCGGGTTTTTTAATTCAGGTCAGAAAAGAGTAATTTTTGACTGTGTGAAAATTGCATGGAAGTATAGGATATTGTGCAAATTACTTTTAAAACATCACAATGGGCACACAGCTATCTGCACATCAAAAGAGTGTATTTTCTCAAATTAAAGAAATTTTAAATGCCGAAGACATTACAGTTTCAAAAAATCTGTTAAAGCATTTTGTCTGTTGCCTGTTTTTTGAAATTCCAGACTGCGAATTACAAAATATAAATTCAGTTTTATTTTGGGATAATGTAGGATATTTATTAACATCTAAAGTAGAGAAATTTGACTCTAATGCTGCTCTATTTCTTCCAATATTCTTACAAGTTCATGAACACTTATTAGAAACAGAGAACAAAAGACAGCCACAGATAAATCCTTTAACACCCCCACCTCCCCCCCATCTCTTCCAAATTCCCCTGTGTCACGATCCGCCCAACCTGAGCGGGAGTCTTGACTGGTTTTTTTATGGATCTCAGAGCGCAAAAGACACAGCAGGGGACAAAACCAGTTTACTTTTACAGAAATGGACTTTATTTAGTGCCAACCAAAATGCGATAGTGGGACAGAGAGACAGAGAGAGAGAGAAAGGGGGGTTGGGATTATAGCTACCAAGACGGGCAGGCGAATCCTCGTGGAGCCAGCCAATAGATGTCTGTTGCCATCTGGGGAGATCTCAGGGGTCTCCTCTGAGAAAGTCACTTTTATAGTCCTTTCCCAAAGCGAGTGGCTTCTGGCCAAAAGGTGGGAAGATTTATGGACTATTGTATGTGGAGCTTGTTACCCTGAGGAACAGGTGGAAACAGGACGTTTCAAGGCACACCAAACCATCTTTGTTGTTATGAGCACACGCAGGGCAGCCCATACTGGACCAGTCCATTGTTCTTCCATCTGTGGGAGCTTTGTTGAGTAAGCACCTCGTGAATTGTTGTCATGAGAAACCAGTCCTGGTTAGGCATAATCCTGCGTAACAGTCACTTGGCGTTCCTCCCATCCCTGGCCAGAGTAGGCCTCAGGCGTGGGTCAATGGGCAGAAACAGATGAGAGGCTCGGACAGACTCTCACACCCTGTCCCTGAAAAGGACGAGAAATGAGAAATACCTCAGGAAGCTACTATGTTTCCACCCCCATATACTCAAGTTCTGAAAATTTTGAACTGCCTGTCAGACAATCCTTTCTATACCCGTCTCTTTCACCCATTTTACCTGAAGGGCACTGTGATGATAGTTCTACAGGTAACTTTCCTTTGTCTCACAGTGGGCACCACATGGTCTATGGCAGCAGCCATGCTTCAGCTTCTTCATCCCATAACCCTTTCCTCCTTTCAATTCCCTTCCCTGCCCCCTTCCCATTCCCCTCTCATAACCTGTTTCTGCTCCTGTGCAACCTTACACCCACAGGTTCCCTTAGTCACCTCTTCCCGGCTCAGGTTACAGAAATCAATCCTCCTAGTTACAGCAAAGGCCGGGGAGAGAGTGATAACCCAGTGGCTGCAGGAAATAGGAGAGGGAAAGGTTCAGCTAACAGCAACTGCAGAACACAATCTGTCCCTGCAGTAAGGGATAATGCACAATCTCCCAGGCTGGTATATAAAGAGACATATGGCCCTAAATCTAAAAACTTAAAAGACTATATACCATCAGCTGCACCAGTAGTCTATGTTAGCAGGAGAAATAGCAAGAGACATTACCAACCTCTATCATACCAAGATAAAAAGGAAATTTGTAAAGTACAAAAAAAATTTGGTAGAAGCAGTGAAATTTTTAAAGGCATGATGAAAGCAAGTTTTAGTTCAAATGAAATCTCATAATTTAAAGGATCTTTACAGGTGTTTGCTAACTCCCTCAGAATATGATTTATGGTTTAATATTTGAAAACGTTCTTTAATAGTTCTTTTAATAGAGCTTCACCAAAGCCCTGACAATTCCAAAGATTCTGATAATAATGACATTACACTTGATCATTTATGTGGTGAAGGGAATTGGCATTGCCCTGAAAAACAAACTCGAGTATCATCTAAATTTGTTTTAGAAAAAATTTGCAATATAGCCGAAAAAGGTTTTACTCAATTACCAACAGCTGAAGTAACTGGTAGTTATATTTATGTTAAACAATATGATTCTGAGAACTTTTTAAGATTTGTAAATCATCTGGGAACACAATTAGAAAGACAAATGCACGACCCAGCAACCCAGACAGAATTGATAAAAGAGATGGCACAAAAAAATGCCAATGAAGCGTGTCACAGAGTTATTATAAGTCTTCCTATGCATCCAAAACCGACTTTACCACAAATGATAGAAGCCTGCACCAGTAAAGCAGAACTGTTCAGTGCACCAGAAAGGAATCCAAGGCCAGCACCATACAAACCTGCAGCAGCTGAAACACCACAAGCGAAGAAGCAACCAGTGCCACCTGAACAGCTGCAGCATATCTCCTGCTTCCAGCGTAAAAAGCAAGGACATTTTGCTAGGGAATGCCCTGTTAAGTAGAAACAAAAGAAATCCAACAAACAAAAAAACTGAGTTTACAGTGCAAGTCCGCTATTAACACCATAACGCGCAAAGATATAAATATTGCGAGCACTACTCTGGCAAAAGCCTCTCTCTTAAAAACAAAGGGGGAGTATGGAATAAAAAGTGTGGGTATACAAAACAAATTAAATGTCAAATGTTCTATTAACCAGGTTCGGCAGCCTTGCAGCTGTTTCAGGCTGGAGTCCACCAAAGGTTTTCATTTCAAGTCTACTGATTGGACAAGTATTACAGTGGACCTGTCAAGCAGCCTAGTAGACGTGACTATATTTCCCATGGAAATGAAGAGTGAGTATTTTGTTGTTGGAGACACAGCACACACACACTTAGAAATTTAAGTAGCTCCCATGATCATGAAAGGAAAAATATCCTGCCTTATAATATTAGCACGCTGTTCTCAGCCACCATTCTACTTGGGCAAGGGGCAAATCTTAGCCCAGGCCATTCCAATCCAGCAGAGGTCACAGCAGATGGAAAATCACCTGAGGCCTACTGGGTAGAAATGGTGGGTGAGGAAAAACCTTTATTGGCATGCAACTTTACACATGGATCAGATCATCTCCATGTGGAAGGAGTGTTTGATACAGGGGCAGATGTGACAATCATACATGAAATGACATGACCATCAAACTGAACTGCAAACTGAGGCTGGAAAAGTCAAGGTATAGGAGGAATTAAAGTGGCAAAAATATAAAAAAGCATTGTGCAAATTGAGGGGCTGGATGGAAAATTAGCTAGTGTCCGGCCATTTTTTATAGGTTACAAATGTCCCTTATGGGGGAGAGACACCATGTCCCAGTGGGGAATTAGAATGATTATCCCTAAAACTTTTCGGGATTTTTAGAACTGGCCACTGTGGCGTGCCCTGCCCAGAAATTAACGTGGCTGAATGACACCCCAATTTGGGTAGCACAGTGGTCAATGAAAAAGGAAAAGCTTAAGGCCCTCGAAGAAATTGTGGAGGAACAATTAGCAAAAAAACACATTGAAGAAATAACAAGCCCTTGGAATTCCTCGATCTTTGTAATAAAGGAACCGGGGAAAGACAAGTGGAGATTATTACATGACCTTGGAGAAATAAACCAAGTGATTCAGGACATGGAATCTCCTCAACCTGGGATGCCATCTCCAACAATTCTTCCCCGAGATTGGCAGTTTGCTGTATTTGACATCAAAGATTGCTTTTTCCAAATCCCCCTACACCCTGAAGATGTTCCATGGTTTGCCTTCTCAGTTCCCTCCATAAATCGAGAAGCCCCAATGAAGCGGTACCACTGGAAAGTGCTTCCACAAGGTATTAAGTGCAGTCCTTCCATCTGCCAGTGGTATGTAGCCTCATTGCTGTCCCCTGTGTGTCCACAGAAAAAGGAAGACATAGTCTTACATTACATGGATGATGTTCTTGTGTGTGCTCCCAATAACCTGATACTCCAACACACACTTGGCCTTGTGGCTAAAGTCTTAACCTCTGCTGGATTTCAATTGCAGGAAGACAACGTTCAGGGGATGCCACCTTTGAAGTATCTAAGCTTGGAGATTACTGCACGGACCATCGTCCCACAGAAATTGGAAATCAACTGTAATCCCAAAACCCCAGTATATCTCCATTTCCTGTGTGGGTCTTTGAACTGGGTAAGGCCCTGGCTAGGTCTCACCAATGAGGACCTACAACTCCTTTTTAATTTATTGAAGGTGGAGAAAGAGCTGGTTTCTCCCAGGGAACTGACCCCAGAGGCAAAGGCTGCAATTGAAAAGGTACAGAAAGCTTTGGCATAGAGGCAGGCTCATCATTATCAGCCTGAGTTGCCTTTTAAATTCATTGTTTTGGGAAAACTGCCACACCTCCATGGTCTAATATTCCAGTGGATTGAAGGGCAGAGAAATTCACTCTTAATTATACAATGGGTCTTCCTCTCCCATCAAAGATCCAAAACTATCACTCAGCCACAAGAGCTAATAGCTCAGCTGATTCAGAAGGCAAGGATGAGACTGCATGAGCTGGCTGGTTGTGACTTTGCATGCATTCACCTCCTGGTCAAACTTTCTGAGCAAGGAAGGAACTCTCCTGAAAGGATGACCAAAGAGGTGCTTGAGCACTTGCTCCAGAGCAATGCCAGCCTCCAAATATCTCTAGAAAGCTACAGTGGACAAATATCAGTCCACGGCTCGGCTCATAAATTGTTTAATGAGAAATTCCACCTCATTCCTCGTGAAAAGAGGAGTCTGAGACTACTCAAGGCTCTCACAGTGTTCTCAGATTCATCAGAGGCCTCTCACAAATTGGTGACGACTTGGAGAAATCCCCAGACTCAGCATTGGGAAGCTGATGTTGACTTTGTAGAGGGTTCGCCCCAAATAGCCGAGCTGACTGCAGTTGTGAGAGCCTTTGAGAAGTTTTCAGAGCCATTTAACTTCGTAACCGACTCAGCTTATGATGCAGGAGTGGTGTCTAGAGCGGTGCAAGCAGTTCTCAAAGATATTAATAACGAACATCACTTCAGGCTGCTCTCAAAACGAATCTATTTAGTTTCACATAGAGTGCATCCCTTTAATGTGATGCATGTAAGGTCACATAACGAGTTGTCAGGAGAAATCGCAGAAGGGAATCGAGTGGCAGACTCCCTTGCAGCCCCAGCTGAGAAAGCACGCCTTCCTGACATCTTCCAACAAGCAAAACTGAGCCACCAGCAATACCACCGGAATGCTCCAGGTCTAATCTGTCAGTTCCAGCTAACACGGAGTCAGGCTCGAGCCATTGTGGCCACCTGTCCCAGCTGCCAGCTCCAGGCCATGCCATCACTGGGTATGGGGGTTAATCCCCGAGGCCTTGGCATCTGTGAAGTGTGGCAGACAGACATCACACACATTCTCAGTTTCGGTCACCTCAAATATGTCCATGTAAGCATTGACACATATTCAGGTGCAGTTTATGCTTCTGCCCATGCAGGAGAAAAGTCTGAGCATGCCAAACAATACCTAAGGAAAGTATTTTCAGTGTTGGGGATCCCTAGGGAAATAAAAACACATAATGGCCCAACGTACACATTCAAGGAGTTCCTGAAATTTGTCCAGCAGTGGGGAGTGGAACATAAAACTGGCATCCCCCACTCCCCCACAGGCCAAGCTGTGATTGAATGTGCCCACCAGACGCTCGAACAGGTCCTGGCTAGACAGAGCAGTTCAACTGTGTGGATGTCTCCACAGCAAAAGCCTTGTTCTCTATCAATTTCTTTAATTGTTCAGTCAGAAACCTAAGCCCTTCTGTGGTACGTCACTTTAACAGCAGTAAAATTGTCTCAGCATCCACCAGTTTTGATTAGGGACCCAGAAACATGGGAAACCAAAAGTCCCTATGAGCTTGTTACCTGGGGACGTGGTTATGCGTGCATATCCACTCCATCAGGCCCTCAGTTGATTTGCCACAAGTGGGTCAGACCTTTTATCCCCAAAAATCCAGCTCCAGCAGATGAGAAGCAAGTAGCCATTGCTTCGAAAAAAGACGCCGCTGGAAGGAAGATAAGAAATCTTTATAAAGGTGTACATTCCAACAGACAGAGACTTTTAATGTGTTTTAAAATGTTTGTTTTTCCTTTTAGAGAAAACCTACTTTCCACTCAACCCCATGAAGAACCCCTTCCAAGTTGTCTTCTTGTTAACACTGAACAGTTTGACAGCATCCTGGATCATCCCTCAAACACGTCAAAAGGTTTGGGTGACCCTGGCACTGACGCTCCAACAGGAAAACATATTTCTGCCCACTGCAGGAAAAAAAACCCCTATGTCCACCTGCCTGGTAGGAGTACCATTGAAGGCTGGAGAATATTCAGCCAGCTTTGAAATACAGAAGCCCAATGAACCTCCCGAGTCACACACCATTCCATTTTACAAAAATCCTAGGCAGCAGGCTGTAATGAGTAAAAACCCCATAGAGGAATTGCTGTCAAAGTTGCCCAAAGCAGCTCAGGAACCCCAAGAATTAGTTATTGGGTTCCTACCCAGAACAATACTGCATTCATTTTAATATCGTCCCAAAACCTACAAACACTAACAAGTTCCATCTCATACGACAATTTCGTAGAGAATTCATTGCCAAAAATTGGTGTAATATTTTAAACCGTATTGCAATGGACACCCGAACTAATTCAAGTCCCAAGAGTTTCCCAAAGGGATTGTTTTTAATTTGTGGAGACTGGGCATGGGCAGGGATTCCTTCTCGGCTTCTAGGAGGGCCATGTACCTTCAGGCGGTTGTTCCTGTTGCCACCCAACCAAACCTTAATTAGTGACTGGACTCATGAAAACAAATTGGCTGACAAAATACAAAAGAGAAGTGCTGACAATTTGGATCCAAACTGTAATGCTGATATTTTCCATTGGGCCATATCAAAAAGAATAGCTGTGTCCATGTTTCTTCCGTGGGTCGCAGCAGCCAAAGCTCTAGGTGAATTAGGCCACCTAGAGTGTTGGGTTGCAAAACGGGCAAACTTAACATCAACCACCATCCATTCCCTCCTAGAAGATGAGGAAATTACCAGACAGGCCACACTCCAAAATCGTGCTGCTATAAATTTTCTTGTGCTACTGCGTGGACATGAATGCCAGGAATTTGAAGGACTTTGCTGCATGAATCTGACCTGAAAAGCTCCTAACGTCCACACTGCCCTCTGAAACATGAGCAGCTTGATCGGACAAGTGAAGCAAGAATCAGAAAATTGGTTCAATGAGCTGTTCAAACTCTGGGGGTTCTCGGGGTGGTGGACTTCTATAGTTAAAAGAATTTTGTGATTCTTTATTATTCTTTTCCTTACAATAATGGTGTTCGGGTTCCTACGTCACTTAGTTTTCAAAGTTATTAATGGTATCATTCCTTCTACCTCTATAGTACATCACATAGAAATGAAAAACAGAACAATCCAATTTTCCCACCAATTACAAATGGTGGGCAAGATCATAATTAGAATCAAAATGAACCTAATATCTTTCCCCCACTTATTAAACAGAAAACGGGGAGATGTTGTAACCCAATACTAGATATATAAGGAATGCTTTAACCCTTCCCTCCTGTCCCTATCCTATTGGCAGAGAGCCAAATTCCCCTCCCTGACCCTTTCCTAGAAAAGACCGTTATCTGAGATCCTCCTCCTCTTTTGCCCTGGGACCACCATGAAATAAACTACGAACTTTGAGAAAGGCAAGGAGCCTCTTTTGAACCTTTGTTTATCCCATGCAGTGCCTAGCTCCTTCTTAGAGAATAACACAATAAATAGCTAGGAAGGAGTTACAGCTTACTGCACAGGACAGTCTATGTGGTTCCTGTAATTAATAGGGAGCTCTTTGAAAATTCCTTTATTCTAACCGAGTTGACAAACTGAGCCCAGGTCTTGGTCAGTTTTCTCTGTGCCATATTACTGTAAATGGCCTCAGGAAACTCTGAAGGGATTGAGAATGACAGGCATTAAGAAGGATTTTAGAGCTTCAGCCATAACAGAGCTGTCCTGAAAAAAATAGGGGACCAATGGAGAACTTCCAAGGGGTCTGATCTACCTGGACTCACCTCCTTGTTCAACACCACAGTACTGGAGTGGGTCCTTCAGCCTGCTCTAAGCCACCCTAGGAAATGTATATTTTTTGTAGAGATTTCTCTTTTTGCCTCAGAAGCTATTTCTAGCATCATATCAATCCTGTATGACTTCCCAGCATGGCCTGTGGCTATTTCAATTTGTCTTTTATGTGGGATGAAGCCTCACTGCATCTGTGTATCCCAGGGAAGGGAGAAACATCAAGCCTCCATGTGCCTTATTTTAAATGTGTAAAGCTGTGTTTTAAAACTAACACTGGTTCTTGCTTGTTTGGGGCATCTAGGCAAAGTTGCTTGAAGAGTGGGAAAAGAATGAAAGAAAAGTACAAGCGCCTGTGCTGTATCAACTATTTCTAGTTTCTCTTCATGTTGGAGTGGATTTTGCCAAATAGTTTCAGCCTTTCATGGAGGCATGAAGCCTGGGGAGGTGTAGCAAGATAACTGTGCAAAGGCAAAAAGTGTTCCCCCATGCATCCCCAGCACCTGGAGGTTGTCACATGTAATCTGTAGGAGTATATTCCCTTTTTCATTCAGACATAGAGTTACTATTCTTTACCTCCTCTTCTACCCTTCTAAATTAATTCTACCAGATAGAACAAGGTGAAAGTCTTCTTCCCAAAGCAAGATTTCCATGTTCAAGCAGGAAAATATGTGCAGGAAAACAACAGCAAAGCCTAAAGCCAATACAGACAAACTTGGGTCCATGGTTGGGCAGGGTCCGGACAAAGTGAAACACATTAGTACTTAGCTTTGCTTTTCAGCAGAGCAGTATGTCATATTGCAATACAGGAAAATATTTTATATCAAAGATTGTTCATCAAGAGCTTCCAGATGAGTTGATAACACCTAATGTCTTTCAATTCAGTAGTGGTTTACTTTGGCAGATTTCCCTGCTATTTTGTCATATGCATACCTCATCAAATCTTCCTACTGCAGACCCATCAGACTCTTTTCTGCATGGTCTCTGTACACCAAATGTAGAATCAGATGTCCGTGACTCTTAATAGTCAAAATAAGGGTTAATTCAAAATTACGGTTTCCTAATCTGTCCTTTAAATAGCCTGACTTGAAAGCATATTACTTACTAAGTACATGCATTATATTGGCAGTCTATGCAACGCAAATATTTTCTAGAGCTTGAAATTTCAAAGGCTTGATAAGAAGAAAAGCAAAAGCATTATTAGGAGCTTCTAGAGAGCTTCCTGAGAAAGTCATAAACACACCAAATCATTTACTCAGGGAAAATAAGTGCAGTAAGAGAATAGAACAGCACAAAAGGTTGTGTTTTTTTTCTAAATGAGAAAATGCATTTCAGTCCAAAAGGAAACAGACTGTCAGCTTGCAAAACAGCATGATGGAAGACACTGAGAGTGGTGTTCAGCTTATAGATTTACATGTAAGTGTAGATATCTGCCTGTAACTGTCTGCATGTCAGTTAATTTTGGAGAACTAGGCAGTTTGGCAGAAAGCAGTTGCTCACCTTTGCTCCACTGAGGCAGTTTACTGACCATTAGGCTCCACTCAGGATACTCAGATCTAGACCTCTTGGGTGCCTAAGATACTCATTGGATTTGCAGGATGGACAGGAGTGCTGAACCTTCCATATCCAGTATGAGGGTGTCAGAAGGATGTTCATGGTCACCTTAAATTGCACTGAGTTCCCATTTTAGAAATGGAGGTCATGCTCTACCAACTATACAGACCAGATCTCCATTGATCGCAACGAGTGGGGAATATTAATCTGCAGAAAAAACTGGCTACAAATATATTTCAGTAAAGACATCAAATCTTTGCAGATACTTGTCTAATAGTTTATTTCAAATGTTTCTTCTCCTTTGACTTGCTCTCTTTCCAATGAAAGTTGAGAGTAATGCCAAATTTCCTGATATTACTATGAACCTTGCAATTTTTCCTGTATTTCTTCTGATTTTCCCATATTCAATATTTACATCATCAACTGAAAAGTTTCAGTTTTACTTTCTGGGGAAAAGCTTTGCATATTGAATGTGGGAACAAAAAAAATAAAAAGTCTTGAAAATGTGCCTTCACAATAGCAATAAAATCAAAAGGTGGACAGTGAATATGAAGAGTATGATAAATATTTGACTTCTTAGATCTTCTGACCTGAAGCTACTCACAGGTTCTTTGAGGAGTTGAATGCTTAGGGCTGGAAATATTTGGACTATATATGTCAATCACCAGTGAGGCCAGATTACAGTAATTATTTTGTGTGACGGATTTAACCTTTTTTGATCAAATGTCTGAAAAACAGCTCACTGATACTTGCCCTTAGGGCTTTTGCATTCACAATTTTTAGGGCCAACCTCCTTTAGAGGAATTTTATGCAACTAGTTATCCTATTTGGGGAGGCTGAGTTCCTGTTTGGGGAGGTAATAAAAACTCCTCCCATCACCTACCCAGCTGCCACTTCAGAATAGGTATGAGGCCCTGGATCTAGAGGGTCAGCCAGATGATGTAGAAGAAAATGATCTGCCCATTGAGCCTCCTAATTACACTTCATCTGTCAGATGGATCACCACCTCTCGCATTAAAAAGAAGGGTAGTCAAAGTAGGTGACACCTTCTGAGGGGAACAGAGAGCCCCATATGTTGACCAGACACATCCCACAGGGAGGTCTGCTGCCTCCCTGGGGCCTGAGTACGGGATATTACCAGGAGACTTCCTGGGCTGATTTGGCCCTCTGATTATTACTCACTGCTTATACTCCAGGCTTGCAGTGATGAGACTGAAAATAAGAGCACCAGGTCAATTAAAAGGGACTTTAGGGCACTGGGTCAAGTGGTTGATAGGGCAGGAGCACAGGTAGTGTTCTGCTCGGTCCCTTTGGTGGCAGAGAAAAATGATGAAAGGGATAGGAGAACTCACATTATCAAGTGGCTCAAGGGTTGATGTCATCAGCAGAATTTTGGGTTCTTTGATGATGGGGCAACTTTTGCAGCACCTGGCCTGCTGGAACTGGATGGGCTCCATCTCTCTGTTAAGGGCAGAAGGATTTTAGCCCATGAACTGGCAGAACTCATTGTGAGGGCTTTAAACTAGGTTTGAAGTGGGAAGGGGATGCAGCTGGGCTCTCTGGAAGCAGGCCCAAGGGTGGTAAGCCTGAGGTATGGGTGAAATCAGTAGCCCAGCTGAAGTGCATGTATACTAATGCACACAGCATGGGTAACAAACAAGAAGAGCTAGAAACCATGGTACAGCAGCAAAGCTATGATGTAGTCACCATCACAGAAATGTGATGGGACGACTTGCATAGCTGGAGTTCTGCACTGGATGGCTACAAGCTCTTCAGAAGAGACAGGAAAGGGAGAAGAGGTGGAGGGGTGGCCCTTTATATTAGGAAGGCTTTTGATGCCATGGATATTGAAACTAATGATGATGAAGTTGAATGCCTATGGGTAAGAATTAAGGGGAAGGCCAACAAGGCTGACATCCTGATGGGAGTCTTTTATAGACCACCCAACCAGGAAGAAGAGGTGGACAACTTATTCTATAAGCAGACGGAGAATGTTTCAGGATCACTAGCCCTTGTTCTTGTAGGTGACTATAACCTACCAGACATCTCCTGGGAGCTTAATAGAGCAGAAAAGAGGCAGTCCAGGAAGTTATTAGAGTGTGTAGAGGACAACTTTTTGTCACAGCTGGTGAGTGAGCCCAGCAGGGGAGGAGCTATGTTAGACCTGTTGTTTGCAAATAGAGATGGGGTAGTGAGAGATTTGGTGGTTGGAGGCCACTTGGGGCATAGTGATCATGACATTGTAGAGTTCTCAATATTTGGTGAAATGAGGAGGAATATCAATAAGACTTTTACATTGGACTTCCAGAGGGCAGACTTTGGCCTATTTAGGAGACTTATTTGGAGAGTTCCGTGGGAAGCAGCTTTTAAAAACAAAGTAGTTCAGGAAAGGTGGGCGTGCTTCAAAACAGACATCTTGAGGGCACAGGAACAGACTGTCCCTGTGTGCCAAAGGATGAGGTGATGAGGCAGATGTTCAGCCTGGCTGGGCAAGAAGGTTTTGAAGGAACTTACGCATAAAAAGAGGATGCATCATCTTTGGAGGGAGAGTCAAGTGTCTAAGGAGGTATTTAAGGGGGTTGTTAGGTGCAGTGGTTTGTATTAATTTCCTAAAATAGTTCCCTGTCTGGACCTGGGCAGCTTCCTCTATGTCTCACAAAAAAACAATCAGTGACCGATTTTGAGAACTGACAACTTATTAAACCACTGAGAAAGCTGGACATGTCTCTGTGGGTATGCATTTTCAAACAAACAAGCTCAGGAAGTGTCCCTTCTTCCTTCCACCTGAGTAAGAGGTAACAATGTCCAGGGCCCTTCTGCACGGCCTGGGCCAGGCCGGGAAGGGCTGGGCGGGCTCTGTTAGGGCCGGGGCCCCAGCGTTTTATAGAAAGGGGGAGGGGAGGCCCACTCAGCTGCTAAGATTCAACATCCCCCCCCCCCCCTCCCCCCAAGCAAGGCCAGGGGACCCATGGCTCAACTGAACATCTAGCCAGTATTAAAACACTGCCCTGCTGCTGGCCCAGGCCACAGCGGGTCCCGGGGGCCCTGGGAGCAGCTCTGAGCCAGGCCTGCCCACCATGGCCCCTGCAGCCTGGTGGGGGGCTGATCCGGGGATTCCCCCCTTGAATGGAATGTAGTTAGAGCAACACACCACCATTTTTAACTGGGTTCCTCCTATGACCCTAGCTTTTCCCCAGCATAGCTGCCAAAGAATTATCCATGGTAAAGAGCTCCAGCCGGCACCCGGCAGGGATCACATGAGCATCTGCAGGGCTGGGCAAGATATTAACTCTTTCACTGCCCAGAATGAGACTGGCAGACACTTTGTTCTCTCTCCTGAATGAAAGAAAAGGACCGAGATGAAGATATGCACAGAAACAGCATGAAAACACCAAGGTCAGACAAAAGGAAGAAGTCAGGTCCCAGATGGAAGGGACTGATAGGCCTCATTATTGGATTGAAATTTCTCTTTTTTTCCGCTGTGGAGAAGGGACTCTTGTTTCTCTATAACTTATAGAATTGCATTATGGGGTGGATGAAATGTTCTAACTCTAGACATGAGCAGAGGTATTTGTGCTAAAGTAAGCAGATGCTAAAGTGGCTGTAATCCTATGAGAAGTTTGAACAGTTTGCTGCCCCCCCAGGGAAGAAAAGAAAAGGACCTCTGTTTTCAAAGCTGAAGAGAGCTTTTATTTGAACTGTTATGGTCCTTAAAGTGTGCTCCGTAAGTTGACATGGTCCTTGATAATGCTTGTGGGAAGACTGTTGGTTGAGGAAGGAATTTTTACAGTGATCCGATTTCCATTCTCTGACATCGAGGCCCTGAGAAAACTGTTTCTTATAGAGAAAGTCTCCATGGACTGAAGAGAAGGCTCCTCTCCCTACGTAAATTGGTGAAGGACTATTTTTAGAGATGGTAAACTGACTGATTTGTTTCTGTATGTTGTCAGTTATGGAGGGAGCAGGGCCCCCTTCAAGGCCTTGTTGTAGAGCTATCTCCTAGATAAGAATTGCTTAGTCACAGTGACTAGGCTAAGAATCCCTTCTCCCTGCTTCAAGCCCCCCGCTTTATCTCCTTGTAAAACCATTGGTCATATTTCCAAAACCCCAAAACTATTGGACACTCTGTCACGCCACACTAACCCTATAAAAACTCCACTTTAACCCAGTTCAGTGGACTGCTGCTGTCCCTGAACACCCCTTCACAGAAGAAGACAATGAAGAACCTCTACACAGCGCATCCCAGTCTCTCATCTCTGCAGTGGCCAAAGTACCTTGCAAGCTGAGCAAAATCACTCTAGAGCTGAAATCGCTATAAGAGCTGATCGCCTGAATACCAGGCATTGCTTGCATATTGGTGCCATGTGGCTGAAGCCTGCCTGAGACACACCAGGAGAGGCTGTTCTTTGTGGAACTCCCTATCCGGGTATGTCAGTGGCATCCAGGAGCCTTGACCCCCAGGCCCCGACAGCTACAGTCAGTGTGAAAAATAAGAAGTTGTGGGGCAAGAAGTGTTCTGAAAGTTTTATTCTGATTCTCATTATTTTTTCTTATAGTTTCTAGTAATAAGGTTTTTCTTTGTACCCTTTAAAGTTTGAGCCTGCTTTGCCTTCCTCCTAATCCTATCTCACAGCAGGAAATGAGTTAATAATTCTAGTGGGTGCACTGGCAATTTAGCCAATGCTAAACCCACAACAATAATTGGTGCATTCATGGGGAAATTTCAAATTGGTGAAACAAAACCACTACGTGAAATTGGTGTTTCCGCCCTGTTTCAAATCAAAACTGTGGCCTTAGAGCATGTTGGAAAAAAATTAGAGACCAAAGCTCAGTTAGAACTTAATTTGGCACCTTTTGTGATGGATAATAATAAAAATGTTTTTACAAATATATTAAAAGCAAAAGGAAGGGTAAGACCAACCTTTGTTCTCTACTGGATGTGGGAGGGAATTTAATAAGTGCAGATGGGGAGAAGGCAGAAGTGCTTAATGCCTTCTTTGCCTCGGTCTTTAGTGGGAAGACGGCTTGTCCTCAGAAAAACTGTTCTCCTGGGCTGGTAGATGGTGTCAGGGAGCAGAATGGTCCCCCTGTTATCCAGGAGGAGGCAGTCAGAGAACTTATTAACTGCTTGGATGTTCATAAATCTGTGGGACCAGAGGGGATCCATCCCAGAATGATGAGGGAGCTGGCAGGTGAGCTTGCAAAGCCACTCTCCATAATTTACCAGCAGTCCTCAGACACTGGTGAGGTTCCAGATGACTGAAAGCTGGCCAATGTGACACCCATTCACAAGAAGGATAGGAAAGAGGATCCTGGAAATTATAGGCCAGTTAGCCTGACCTCAGTACCCAGTAAGGTAATGGAACAGTTGATAGTGAGTGTCATCATGCAGCACCTACGGGATGGCCAGGGTATCAGACCCAGTCAGCATGGGTTTAGAAGGAGTAGGTTGTGTTTGACCTGCCTGGTCTCCTTTTATGACCAGATGCCCCACGTGGTAGATGTGGGAAAGGCTGTGGATGTTGCCTATCTGGACTTCAGCAAGGCCTTTGACACTGTCTTCCACAGCATACTCCTGGAAAAGCTGGCAGCCCATGGCTTGGACAGGAACACTCTTTCCTGGGTTAAGAACTGGCTGGATGGACAGGCTCAGAGAGTGGTGGTGAACGGTGATGCATCCAGCTGGCGACCAGTCACCAGTGGTGTTCCTCAGTGGTCTGTGCTGGAGCCAGTTCTGTTCAGTATTTTTATTGATGACATGGATGAGGGTATTGAGACTTTCATTAGTAAATTTGCAGATGACATGAAGCTGGGAGCATGTGTCAATCTGTTAGAAGGTAGGAGGGCTCTGCAGAGAGACCTGGAACAGTTGGATGGATTCGCAGAGTCCAATATGAAGAAGA
This sequence comes from Erithacus rubecula, assembly GCF_903797595.1. Taxonomy (NCBI): domain Eukaryota; kingdom Metazoa; phylum Chordata; class Aves; order Passeriformes; family Muscicapidae; genus Erithacus; species Erithacus rubecula. Next base: position 77,395 of record NW_027635899.1, read on the forward strand.
TTCCAAGATGAAGTTTAATAAGTCCAAGTGCCGAGCCCTGCATTGCGGCCACAATAACCCCCTGCAACATTTTAGGCTGGGGATGGTGTGGCTGGATGGTGCCCAGGCAGAAAGGGACCTGAGGGTACTGGTCAATAGCTGACTGAACATGAGCCAGCAGTGTGCCCTGGTGGTCAAGAAGGCCAACGGCTTCCTGGCCTGTATCAGGAATAGTGTGGCCAGCAGGACTAGGGAAGTCATTCTTCCCCCGTACTTGGCACTGGTGAGGCCGCACCTTGACTACTATGTCCAGTTCTGGGCCCCTCAGTTTAGGAAGGATGTTAAGATGCTTGAGTGCATCCAGAGGAGGGCAACAAGGCCTATGAGGGGTTTGGAACAAAAGCCATATGAGGAATGACTGAGGGAGCTGGGGTTGTTTAGCCTGGAGAAAAGGAGACTCAGGGGTGACCTTATCACTCTCTACAACTTCCTGAAAGGTGGTTGTAGTCAGGTGGGAGTTGGTCTGTTTCTCCAAGTAGCAACTGACAGAACAAGAAGACAGTCATAAGCTGTTGGATATTGGCAAAAAGTTTTTTATGGAAAGAGTGATCAAGTATTGGAATGGTCTGCCAGGGGAGGTGGTGGAGTCACCATCCCTGGATGTGTTTTAAAAGACTGGATATGACACTCGGTGCCATGGTTTATTTGAAATGTTAAGGCATGGGTTGGACTCGACCTTGAAGGTCTCTTGCAACTTAGTGTTTCTGTGATTCTGTGGTTCTCCTGAGAAACTTGACTATTTAATATTCTTTCTCCTTTTCTTCAGTACCAAAATTACTGCATTTCTCTTTTCTTTTGTCCTTTGTGAATCCCAAATTGAAGTGGGTTTTATTTTTCTTTTTGGTGTGGGGAATGGGTTAGATATGGAAAATGTAATTTCTTTTTAAATTAATGAAAACAAGACTTTGGGAAGTTGGCCATCCCAGGTCTTTCCTTATAGGAGACCATAGGTCTGCTTTGTTTCTGACTCACTCCTACTTCTTGTATTGTAACTTGGGTTTGTTTACTCAAGCTCTTTGCTGGATCTAAGCAACCTGGTGGTATAAGAGCCAATAATTGATGTTGTCCAAGAGGGAAGGCCAGCATGTGATGCTTGTATGCTGAATCTGTCATAACCCGTAATGAGCAAGAGGAGATTCTACCACTTGACAGTTCCTGGTTATCTACAGAAAATGCTACAATAGCAACTTTACTTAAACTACTGCTAGAAGATTAGCCTGTTAGACATGATGGGAGTGAAAACCCCCAAATGAACTTTCCTTGAAATCTTGGCTGCTCTGGAAAATTTAAGTATTTTAAATCAAAATGACTACTTGACAGTCAGGCATAAATTAAGTTTGCAAGTAGATGTGTGTTGGGGGTTGAGAGTTTTTCTGTTACTGTGTCAATTGAAAGAATTTTTCCCATTATCATGCCAATGGAGCTGGCCGGGCTACACCCAGGATATCTGATGAGTCCAGACAAAAGGGGTGGGTGGGAACGGCTCTCGGACGGGCCTCTGAGGTTTCCGGGAGGGCACTCGGGTTTCCGGCGAGCTCGGAGGATCACGCCTGGGATCATCAGGCCACGCGGCCGAGCACAGGAGAGCCAGACCCTATGTGATCACCTGCCCTGCATCTGCCCCGTTCCAGCCTCCTGCCTCTGCGGACACAGCTGATCACCCGGACACACACAGTGAGCGAGGAGCTGCCGCTCCAGCCCGTTCCCGCCCGGGACCGGCGTGGCCGCTGCCACCCACCCCCCTCCCTCCTGCCTCCGTTCCCGTCTGCCCTCGGCAGATCCTAGCTGTGGACTAAGCACAGAAACAGCGTGCTTGCATCTAAAGGGACTAACACCGAGTTATCTATTTCGTTCTGTTAGCAATTTTAACTGTTATTGTTTTCTGCTTGTACAGTTAGATATATTAGTAAAAGAGCTGTTATTCCCACCCCCTTATCTTTGCCTCAGAGTCCTTGATTCAAACAATTATAATACTTGGGGGGGGGAGTGGAAGCAAAGTCTCTATTCCAAAGGGAAACTTCTGCCCTTACTGGCAGACACCTGTCCTTTCAAACCAGGACAGATTTTGGCGCCCAGACGCGGGACTTCAGGGCACTGAGTTGAGAGTTAAGACAGGAATAACAGCTCTCTTAACTGGCAATATGTTGTCTGGTTTAATCTGGTTTGTGTTCCATGTGGTCACAGCCATCTCTTTCCCATTTGTAAGCCCTTATTTGAATTTGGGCCCCCTCACCAAAGGTACTGTAGCTATTATCCAATTAGTTTGGTGGATTGATTATGTCAGGAATTCATGGGGTTTTAATTTTTTCTGGGAAGCGGTTGCATGGATCCGGAGCTATCACACTCTAACTGCGTGTTTCTGGGGCTATTTCAGTAATGGTACTTACTGTGAGATAACGAGTGCAAAGGAAATTTTCTCCCAACCCATCACCCAGTTTTTTGAGGCTACCCCACCAATTCTCAAGGATTTCAGATCTGCTTTAATTGCTAGTGTTATTAATCAGTGGCTGGTGTTGCTGATAGGCCTGTTCTACCTAGCATTCAGAAGCAAGGGAATATTGGCTTGGACAACAACTCTGATACCTGCCCCAGGGACTAGGGATGTTGCCCCAGAACCTGCCTCTGCCCCAGGGACTAGGGATGCTGCCCCAGAACCTGCCTCTGCCCCAGGGACTAGGAATGCTGCCCCAGAGCCTGATGCTGCCCCACAGCCCACCGCAGACATGGGCCACCCAGAGTGGGTGGGGGCTCTAGTGAAGGATATAGGCCAAATGCTGAAAGAGCATAGCCAGATGATGAAGGAGTATTTTTCTCCAGCTGGTGAGAAACCCTCCCCCTGCCCTAAAGAGGGAGAGTCAGATGGTGCTGCAGTGGAACCCGTAGATGTTGTATCTGTCCAGGTTCCAGCTGGATCACAGGAGCAGCCACAGCCAGCAGCATTTGCTCCTGTGGAAACTAGGAAATCTAAGATTAAAACGAGGCACTTAGATAATGGGGATCAGCAGGGAGGGTCCTCACAACGAGCAAGGGAGCCAGAGGCTGAGATTGTCACCGAGTCCCTCTCATACGATAGTCTCCGTAACCTGCGTAAAGACATTGCTCGGCGGGGCCGTGAGCCTTTTACAACTTGGTTACTCTGGGTCTGGGACCTTACAGGAACAGGTGTACAACTGGATGGAACTGAGGCCAGGAATTTGGGATCCTTGGCCCAGGATTCAGGTGTGGACCAGATATTCTTAAGGGAGCAAGGCCTCCTTTCCCTCTGGGACCGGCTTTTAATGAGTGTGAGAGAGAAGTTTGTACACAGAGAGAGAATGCAGGAGCACCACCGTAGGATACGCTGGAGGACCCTTGAGGAAGGGATCCAGCAGCTGAGAGAGACAGCAGTATTAGAGGTACTCTTTGGGAGGGATGGACAGCATGACAATGACCCTGACAAGGTCAAGTGCACAGGGCAGATGTTATGGAACTTGGCAACCTTGGGTCCATCTCAATATACCACCTACATAGCAATGATTAATGCTGATAACCATCCAGAGACAGTGTATTCTGTTGCAAACAAACTCAGAAATTTCGAGAGCATGATGAATGGCCCAATGCAGGCTAATGTCTCTGCCGTGGCCAGGGACCTCCAACAGGTCGAAGATAGGATGAGGGATATGAGGGAGGAGATGATGGAGAGAATTGAGGAGGTGAGGAAGATCAGCGTAGCACCAGTACGAGTCACAGGCCCCCAAGTCAGAGCTTCACGTCCCCCTGCTAGGGAGCGAGGGTACATCTCACGAGCTGACCTGTGGTTTTTCCTGCGAGACCATGGGGAAGACATGGGAAAATGGGATGGGAAACCCACTTCTGTCCTGGCAGCACGTGTGCGTCAGCTCAGGGAGAGAAATGCTAACCGAGGGAGCCGCACTAAAATGAAGGTAGCCTCAACCTCCCACAAGCAAGGTGCAGGGTATTACAGCAAGGAGGATGTTCTGTCAGATCCCCTGGAAGGAACCTCCACTATGTATGCCCAGGAAAGAAATAATAACCAGGGCTAGAGGGGCCCTGCCTCTAGCCAGGGAGAAGCATGGGATGACAGGATTTATTGGATAGTGTGGGTGCGATGGCCTGGCACGTCAAAGCCACAGAAACATAAAGTGTTAGTTGATACTGGTTCACAATGAACCCTGATACCATCAGAACATGTGGGCAAGGTACCTGTTTCCATTGGGGGGGTGACGGCGGGATCACAGGAATTAACTTGGCTGGAAGCTGAGATTAGCCTGACAGGGAAGGGGTGGCAGAAACATCCAATTGTAACTGGCCCAGGGGCACCGTGCATTCTAGGCATAGACTTCCTCAGGAACGGCTACTACAAAGACCCAAAGGGGTTCAAGTGGGCTTTTGGAATAGCTGCTGTAGAGACAGAGAGCATTAAGCAGTTGAACACCTTGCCTGGACTGTCAGAAAACCCCTCTGCAGTAGGACTCTTGAAAGTGACTGAGCAACAGGTGCCAATTGCCACCATGACAGTGCACCGCCGGCAGTACCGGACAAATCGAGATGCTGTGATCCCCATCCACAAAATGATCCGTGATCTCGAGAGCCAAGGGGTGGTCAGCAAGAGCCACTCACCCTTCAACAGTTCTATCTGGCCTGTGCAGAAATCTGATGGAGAATGGAGACTGACTGTGGACTATCCTGCATTGAATGAAGTGACTCCACCGCTGAGCGCTGCCGTACCAGACATGCTGGAACTCCAGTACGAGCTAAAGTCCAAGGCAGCAAGGTGGTATGCCACCATTGACATTGCCAATGCATTCTTCTCCATTCCTTTGGCAGCAGAGTGCAGGCCTCAGTTTGCTTTCACCTGGAGGGGCATGCAGTACACCTGGAACCGATTGCCCCAGGGATGGAAGCACAGCCCCACCATCTGCCACGGACTGATCCAGGCTGCACTGGAGAAGGGTGAGGCTCCAGAACATCTGCAGTACATCGATGACATCATTGTGTGGGGGAACACAGGAATGGAGGTATTTGAGAAAGGAGAGAAGATCATCCAGATTTTGCTGGGAGCCGGTTTCGCCATTAAAAAGAGCAAGGTCAAAGGACCTGCCCGAGAGATCCAGTTCCTGGGAGTGAAGTGGCAGGATGGACGGCGCCAGATCCCCACTGAGGTCATCAATAAGATCACTGCAATGTCCCCACCAACAAGCAAGAAGGAGACACAAGCTTTTCTAGGTGCTATCGACTTTTGGAGAATGCACGTCCCTGAGTACAGCCAGATTGTGAGCCCTCTCTACCAGGTCACTCGCAAGAAGAACGATTTCCATTGGGGCCCTGAACAACAGCAAGCTTTTGACCAGATCAAACAGGAAATTGCCCATGCAGTGGCCCTTGGCCCAGTCAGGACAGGACCAGAGGTAAAGAATGTGCTCTACTCTGCAGCTGGGAACCATGGTCTGTCCTGGAGCCTTTGGCAGAAGGTGCCTGGTGAGACCCGAGGCCGACCCCTGGGATTCTGGAGCAGGAGCTACAAAGGATCTGAAGGCAACTACACTCCCACAGAGAAGGAAATCTTGGCTGCCTATGAGGGAGTTCAAGCTGCCTCAGAGGTGATTGGCACAGAAGCACAGCTTCTCCTGGCACCCCGACTGCCAGTGCTGGGGTGGATGTTCAAAGGAAAGGTTCCCTCTACCCAGCACGCCACTGACGCCACATGCAGCAAGTGGATTGCCCTCATCACGCAGTGCGCCCGTATTGGCAACCCGAATTGCCCTGGGATTTTGGAGATAATTACGAACTGGCCAGAAGGTGAAGATTTTGGTCTTGCTGATGAAGAGGAGCAGAAGCAAGTGACCCGGGCTGAAGAAGCTCCACCCTACAACCAGCTGCCAGCATATGAAACACACTATGCCCTTTTCACCGACGGTTCCTGCCACATTGTGGGGATGAACCGGAAGTGGAAAGCTGCCGTATGGAGCCCCACACGACAGGTTGCACAAGCTACCGAAGGAGAAGGTGGATCGAGTCAACTTGCTGAACTCAAAGCTGTTCAGCTGGCCTTGGACATTGCTGAGAGAGAGAAATGGCCAAAGCTCTACCTTTACACTGATTCGTGGATGGTAGCCAATGCTCTGTGGGGTTGGCTGGAAAGGTGGAAAAAGGCTGACTGGCAACGTAGAGGAAAACCAATCTGGGCTGCTGATGAGTGGAAAGACATTGCCACTCGGGTAGAGAAGCTCCCCGTGAAAGTCCGTCATATGGATGCCCATGTTCCCAAGAGTCGGGCTAATGAAGAACACAGGCACAACAAGAAGGTAGATCAGGCTGCACAGATAGAGGTCTCAAAGATAGACTTAGATTGGGAACACAAGGGAGAACTGTTCCTGGCTCGATGGGCCCACGATGCCTCAGGCCATCAGGGCAGAGACGCCACCTATAAGTGGGCACGAGACCAAGGGGTGGATCTAACCATGGACAGCATCTCTCAGGTTATTCATGACTGTGACACGTGCGCTGCCATCAAACAGGCCAAGCGGGTGAAGCCCCTCTGGTATGGGGGGCGATGGTCCAAATATAAGTACGGAGAGGCCTGGCAGATTGACTATATCACACTGCCTCAAACCCGCCAGGGCAAGCGCTACGTGCTGACCATGGTAGAAGCCACCACCGGATGGTTGGAGACCTACGCTGTGCCCCACGCCACTGCTCGGAGCACCATCCTGGGCCTGGAAAAGCAAGTCCTCTGGAGACATGGTACCCCTGAAAGAATTGAGTCAGACAACGGGACTCATTTCAAAAATAGCCTTATAAACACCTGGGCTAAAGAACATGGCATTGAGTGGGTGTACCATATTCCCTACCATGCACCAGCGGCTGGGAAAGTTGAACGGTGTAATGGTCTGCTTAAAACCACCTTAAAGTCACTGGGTGGGGGGACTTTCAAGAACTGGGAGATCAATCTACCAAAGGCCACATGGTTAGTGAATACCCGAGGTTCCACTAACCGAGCAGGCCCTGCCCAGTCAGAGCCCTTGGGAGCAGCAGATGGAGATAAGGTTCCAGTGGTACACCTGAGAGGCATGTTAGGGAAAACTGTCTGGATGAACTCTGCTTCCAGCAAAGACAATCCTGTTCGTGGGGTGGTTTTCGCTCAAGGACCAGGTTGCACTTGGTGGGTGATGCAAAAGGATGGAGAGACCCGATGCATACCCCAAGGGGACCTTGTTCTAGGGTGAACTATATATGATACTGTGCCTGTAACTACATGTATGTATATAATTTAAAGATTTCAATATGATGTAGCATGTTGGCATGGAAAAAATTCGGGGTGGATAATGTTGGGGGTTGAGTGCTTTTCTATTACTGTGTCAATTGAAAGAATTTTTCCCATTATTATGCCAATGGAGCTGGCCGGGCTACACCCAGGATATCTGATGAGTCCAGACAAAAGGGGTGGGTGGGAACGGCTCTCGGAGGGGCCTCTGAGGTTTCCGGGAGGGCACTCGGGTTTCCGGCGAGCTCGGAGGATCACGCCTGGGATCATCAGGCCACGCGGCCGAGCACAGGAGAGCCAGACCCTATGTGATCACCTGCCCTGCATCTGTCCCGTTCCAGCCTCCTGCTTCTGCGGACACAGCTGATCACCCAGACACACACAGTGAGCGAGGAGCTGCCGCTCCAGCCCGTTCCCGCCCGGGACCGGCGTGGCCGCTGCCACCCACCCCCCTCCCTCCTGCCTCCATTTCCGTCTGCCCTCGGCAGATCTGGGCTGTGGACTAAGCACAGAAACAGCGTGCTTGCATCTAAAGGGACTGGCACCGAGTTATCTATTTCGTTCTGTTAGCAATTTTAACTGTTATTGTTTTCTGCTTGTACAGTTAGATATATTAGTAAAAGAGCTGTTATTCCCACCCCCTTATCTCTGCCTCAGAGTCCTTGATTCAAACAATTATAATACTTGGGGGGGGAGTGGAAGCAAAGTCTCTATTCCAAAGGGAAACTTCTGCCCTTACTGGCAGACACCTGTCCTTTCAAACCAGGAAAATGCGACTGAGGTTAATTTAGTGGGATGTTTTATTCTTTAATGAAAAGAAATTCTGAATTCCATCGTTTCTTTTCCAGTAGCACAGAACAGATATGTTAGGAGTGAAAGGAAGAACCAGTTATTGCAACAGCAGAATTAATACATTCTGTTTCTCTCACAAAGGAGGAGTTACTTCTAATCTCTGTGTAAAGAGTGAATTCTGAACAGATGCCATGTTCAGTAAGACAATGAGACAATTTAGGCAAAACAAGCAAGGTCTCAATCCTAAGCAAAGGACCAGGAGTCAAGAAATACTGGGTACTCTTTCCAGGTCTGACAATGACTCCCACCGTGACCTTGGCAAGAGACTTAGCTACTTTGGACTTCATTCAGATCTAAAGTAAGTGATCTGAACCTGGAATAAGCATACTTCGGGGGCCATTAAATCAATTATATGACTGAGTAGTTTCAGCTAGTATCCATGAGGATGATAGTAAAGAAACCCAGGCGGGGTAATGAATTTGCCACAGGTGAAATTACCCACATGGCTTGTCTGTGCCCACTAGTTCCAGTAACAAACTCTTTCCATACTAACTGGCATCCACAGCAAGAATTAAAGGCCGCGGTAAAGACATCAGGAGTATATGCCTGGGGTATAAAAAATTTAATAGTTATGATGGGCCAATAAAACAGCTATGCTAAACTTCAACTCAAGCTTTAGAAATGAGAATGAAGCAAACCTATGGTAAAATATTGCTGTTGAAAAGCTTTGTTGCTTTAGAAGAGGGGAGATATCTCTGAAGACTTCTTAGTAGTCAAAGTTGTTTTTGTCTAGAGCAGTAAAAAAGGAGGCAACAACCATTCTTCTGGAACTTAAAAATGTTTAAAGTTTTTTAAAGTTGTTTTTCAATTCAGAATCCTTTCTCACAACTATCTCTTCTACAATTGCTATATTCAGCCTACTGGACTTGAAAGTATCTAAGTCTTCCTGATGCTGAAAGCAGGAAAAGGAGAGTTTCCATTCACTGTTATTTGACCTACCCATTTGTCTTCTTGTCTCCCAACAGTCAGCTCACCAATGAATAAAAGGTTCAAGCGCCATGAAATTGAAGTCATCTGGTGTTAGGTATGCAAGATGTGCAACTACACCAAGAT